>NC_051160.1:122734606-123034606 GCF_013339745.2 Dermacentor silvarum | reverse complement strand
TCTCGTTTATTACCATTGTCATGTTCTCATGTTCATACGGCGTCTGCAAGTCACCTAACCAAAAGTTTCTTCTAGAAGTGGTTACATGATACGCAGACCCCAGATACACCAAAGCCGTCTGAAGTCCGCTAACCACACCTTCTGTTCAAAATCACCCTGTCCCGCAACCCTCGGCCCTTCTCCACACAGTTGCGTAGCACAGGCAGCTCATGCAGGCTCACCGTGGCGAATCATTAATGTAAAAGAGCTTCAAGACATGAGAGAATTGATCGGGTACCCCATTGTAGTTGCAAGTAAATGGCTATGGTTGAAATCTCTGCAGTATTCTCATTAAACATTGGCATTTGCTGAAGACGCTACTTGTCTCCAGAAAAGTAGTTTTGGATATTTTTGGGAATTAGACAGGAAAATAAGTACACACATTTGTTTTCGCATGTGAAGTGAAGGCGTGAACGAATAATACTAAGGCGTGAACGAATAATACTAAGGTCGCGTACAAGCATGGAGGCATGAGGAACACTGTATGACACTGACGCAGTGCCCATGAAATGAAGGAGGAATTATGTTACGAGAGCAAGATCATGAAACTTGAATGGCGACAATGAAACGACCACAAAAGCATCACAACCAGGAGCACATACCTAGCGGCCGAAGCAGGAACACAATTTGAGACACTGGGTCGGCGTAAGAGTATAAAAGGATTGATGGATAGATAGATAGATGGATAGATAGATAGGCTGTTTCAAATGGGATAGGCTGTTCAAATGGGATATTTTACAGGAGCGGTTGCCCGCTCACCCTCGCAAGCTTTCACTCGCGCACACAGCGTATGGTGCGTGGCGACGGTTTTATCGCCGTTAAACTTTATTCCGAACCTGACGGCGACGACCACGGCAAAAATACCCTTGGACTGTCCATATAATTGCTATCGCAATAAAAGATATCGTCGGTGCTGTGTGTCTGCTGCGCAATACCTCTTCATTAGAAGAACTTTCAACTGGGTAAAAGACCGTTTGCGGAAAAGAGTTTTTGCGTGCTCGCCTGACAGAGGTATTACACTTATTGCATGAAAGTACGTCAAGTGTAACTGTATTCTTAGATTTACGTGATCTTGTTATCTGCGAGTGAATTATTGTTGTTACTTGTTATCGATCCCCTGGAATTCTTTTCTTAAGGCGAAAGCCAGAGTGGCTCATGGTCGAAATATACGACGACCGTCCGGCTTTATGGCACCAAATTTCAAATGACCTATGAGAATGGGCAAAATATTTCGGCGCCACCGTTAAGCTGCACTGATAGTGCCGGTCCCCACGGCCTCCAGTTTAAGCTCATAAGACGAATTTAGTACGAGCTAGGAAGCCACTCCAAAAAAATGGTGTGTACGTCTGAGACACATCAGGTGCCATGATAAGTAATTAGAGGCGATACGTTTAAATGTGAATTAGGTGTTTTAAGTGTAAAGTGTTAATCTATGGTCAATTACGTTAACGAAAAGGTGAATTCGTAGAAGTAAAATGAATTAAGGTTAATAAAATGAGAATTACCGCTAATGTCAGGAGAAAAAAAGTGAATCAAATGTGAACTAAGTGTTTACCATGTCTACCGCGACCAATCGTGCGGTATCTACTTGTAAATCCTCTTAGGCGCCTCATTGCGAAGATGAAAGCCAGCGAAGCTGTGACTATGGTGGGTCTGCTATAGTCAATATTGTTAAAGTGAATTTATATGTTATCACTATTGACTATATTGAGCGCTTTCGGCATGTTCGTCTAATGGCAAGGTCACCGGCGCCTGGTTTTCGCCCGGCGCGGTGGCCAAGTAGTGCGTTCACTGCTCCAAGTCTGCCCCATTGTCATAGACTAGCGTATGAGCGACAGCGTTGATGCGGCACGGTGCACGGCATCGTCGGGATCCTTACGTCAGGATCGCGGAAGATGGGGTTAAACGTGCGTCCGTCCCATAGCGAGTCAAAATTGCAACCGGTGATAACAGCGCTCGCGCGATCTCTACGTCACGAGACAAAGGGGCACCACGTTTCGTAGGACGTGCCATCGCTGAGTATCGCGACACTTGTGAAAGAGGCATCGGCAGTGGTGAGAGCCATCCATCATCCGTTTTGACATCTGTGCTAAGGCACAACTGGTGGGAAACCGCCACGGAAATGGAGCCAACCATCACGGACATGGAGCCGACATTTTTCTACACGTCGGTCGGTCTACGGACGCGATCTTCTGGAACCTAGCCCTTAAGAGGGAGCTTTAGCTCGGGTGCTCCTATCTAAATACATGTAAAAAGAGAATTATGTTTTCTCGGCAATCATTGCACCAAATATGACGAGGTTTGTTGAATATAAAATAAAAACTTAAAATCTAGTGACTGGTGGTTTCGAAGTTTTTAATTACGTCGCTCATTTTTATTAAAAAAGGCACAAATTGAAAATCTTCAGAAAACTGAACTCTCACGTTTACATCTCTGTTACTGAGCAATGAAAAATGATATCACCTTTCTGTGAATTGCGTCTAATAGTACATCTAAAGCTGACAAAATTGATATGTTGACAGAAATCTCAAAAATTTTTGTAATATGGAAATACAGCTTCTGCAGAACCCTTGTACACAACGTAACAAATTCACGTGAGGTATGAATTAACATATCGAATTGGTCCGCTTTGAATGATTTAATGGATGACGTTTCCAGAACAGCGATATCTGTTCTTGATGCAGGGCTATTAATTTGTAAACATCGTGGTTATATTTTTTTAACTTTCGAATGTTTGAAAATTCTTGTGAAGAAACTCGGGTCCTAAATCAAGATTAGGCTTCCAACAGTCACTAGAATATATATATATATATATATATATATATATATATATAGAGATAGAGAAACTTTATTTGGGTGGAAATTATTTTAAGTATAGGGGTGGTCGGAGCCCCTCAGTCCAGGGCCCCACTGGCCTCTGCCGCCTGCCTGACCTGGCTAATTAAGGACTTTTGTCCTGCCAAGTCGAAACGGGCGAGCTGTGCCTCCCACTGCTCCATTGAGATATTATTAGTTGGCCTATGAGGGTGCTTAGTACACTCCCAGGTCACATGTATTAGTGTAGGTATGCCACTGCACCAAGGGCACGTGGCCCTATAGCGGGTGTGATACATGGCATTTAGTAGCTTTAGATGGGGGAATACCCCGGTCTGTATTTTGCGCCAATCGGCGGCCTCTTCCCCGCTAAGTTGTGGGTGAGGCGGCTGGTATTTTCTGCGGACTCCGCGCTGATGAGCAAGGATGTCTTTTACGTTTAAATTGATGGGATTTTGTGAGGGATAGTGTGAGGGGTTGGGGTTCGAAGAGGACGCCATCGCTCGGTTAGTAGACGCTCGAGCTAAAGCGTTAGCTTTTTCGTTCCCCTGTACCCCCGCGTGGCCCGGGCACCAGAGTAGGCGATGACGGTGGTTGAAGGATTTGGAGATTATCGCGAGGCTAGCCGCTGTCATGTGCCCCTTAAGAAACATGCAACATGTCTCTCGGGAGTCAGTGACCACGACCGAGTCCCTTTCCGAACGCTCCGCGTGAGCGAGCGCGATCGCCACTGCTAACATTTCGGCCGAGGTGGGGGAGCCCGCCGTGGTCGACGCGGTAATTTGCTGCTGGCTGATCGCGTTCACGACTGCCAGGGCGTACCTCCTTTGGTATAGCGCTGCCCGGTAGCCTCTGCATACGCAGCTGCGTCCGTGTAGTACGTATTGTACCTAGCGTTATTGGAGTACATCGATTGAATATAACAAGGAAAGGCGCAAACAACGCGCACTAGAATATACTTTCTCTCCCAAATGCAACAAATTTCATTAAAATCGGTCCGGAGGTTTTCTCCGAAAAGCATTTCTGCGTTTTACATGTGTTTGAATAGACCACGTAGGAGTTTGGCCCGAGCTGAAGCTTCCTCTTAACAGCTTCACTTTAAATACCCGCGCGATGACGTGGCGCCTCGCGCGATGACGTGGCGACGTTTAGCTGTGGCACAAAATGCCTATTTATATAAAACGTTGTGAGGCGAGAAGGTGGTAAAGACTTCCGACGCTGCTCGACAAGTGTCCCGTTCTGATCTCGTCGAAAACCTCCGAGCCGCCCCCAGAGAGAACGCGGGTGGCGCTCGAAGAAGGCGGACGCTCTCCGCATCGGCTCCGTCAATAATCACCGATTATTGCGGTGCTTCACGCCATTGTCCCAAAATTCTGGACTCATCGTAACCGCCAAGTTCTCTGCTCCACCCGGATACCACCCGCGCCCAGGTAGGCCCATTTTTCGGCAACTTCTGCGTGTTTGATCTCCACGACGGCTCCCCGCCGGGCTTGACGTTCCGTTAGGCCTAGCTCCGCATCGCCCGGGTTTTCCCGGCGTGATGGCGGATGCCACCACGGTTACGGGCTATGACCCGACCTCACTTCGGGTCGTGACGATGGAGACCACCTCCTCGGACCATGCCATGCCCTCGGAGCACGAGTATTTAGCCGACATGGTGAAACTCTGGCAACAGAAGCAATCCCAGGCCGCGGCTCCGCCCAAGGGCCAAGGGTCGCGCGCCGCCACCCTGCCACAGGTGGCTGCCTCCGGCTCGTCCACGCGCCGCTCTCCAGACGGAACGCGCATCGCACCACCTTCCCCGCCGAGGCGTCAACCCAAGTGGCGACCCCGCCATACTCCTCGTCTCTCCCGTGACGACTACATCGTCGTGCAGAAGCCTCGCGCTCCTTTTGAGCTCAAGTCGGTCCTCCCGTCCGATCGTGCCGGCGACGAGATTCGTGCATACCGGGGAGAACACTCGTCCACCTCTTTCCACGTGTGGCCAGTGTGGGACCAAAACGTTCTCGTGTGCAGTGTCACCTCGTTACCTATGGCGCAGCGCCTACTTGGGGACATCCAGTTGCCGGTGGGAGACCAGCAGCTCCCTTTTCGGGGCCATGCCAACGCGTCCGGGGAAATCTGCTGGGGTGTCATCACCATCAACCCGGCTGAAACCCCACAGCGCATCAAATCAGAACTAGAATGGTCGCAAGGCGCTATCCTGGCGGTCCGCAAATTCGGTGACTCTACTGCAGCGGTGGTGACCTTCGATGGCACGAAACTCCCCGCTTCATCTTCTACCACAGTGTCGTGGCCTACGTGCGCCCGTACAATGGTGCGGCACCATTGGGCATCGACCCTCGGCCTGCCCGCGACCCACTCCCGGTCGCTTTACCCGCTGTGGCACTCAAGTCCAAGTGACTTCGGAAGGCCTAGCTGAACACGAATGTAACCCGACATGCCTTTTCTGCTCCGGCCCGCATGAAACCGGCGCTCGGGGATGTCCAGGGAAATATCGGAAACCTACACCACCATCGACCTCGAAGCCACCTGCACCCCCCTCACCGGGCACGCGAGCGGCTTCCCAACCCAAGCCTGGATCACGTCTCCAGACCCCGGCGAACCCACCGCCGACCACCTCAGTGCACTACCCGCCGCTTGTCGTGGCGCCACCTCAGGTGAGCAGCTGGGCAGGGATTACTGTTCCTCAGCCTCTCCCTCCCTCCCCCCCCTCCTTCTCCAGAGCTCTCCGCTCTACGAAAACAGAACGCTCTTCTTCAGCGGCAAATCGCAGCTCTCACTAAGCAGGTGGCAACTTTCCAACTGCAACAACAGAAACCGGCAGGACCCCCACTGCCGCCTCAGTTGTTAAACCCGTCGACCCTCAGCCTAGCCCTCGCGCTACGCCCACCCCGCGTACTCCCCCCGCTCCCCCGGCTTCGTCCACGGCGCCGGCTGCTCAATCAGTTACGGGGGCACCTCAGAGCCCTCTTTCTATAGACCACACCCTGCCATTCGAGGACCGTATTACTCGTCTAGAAAATGTAGTCCTCAACCAAATTTCCACCATTCATGTACAATACATTGTAGCTGAGGTGCTTCAAGCGGTTCAGGCCTGGGCTCTCACCCAGTTCCGCACCAGATCATCTCGCTCGCGCTCAGCCTCCACGAGCAGCAGCTCTGCCCCGCGTCGACGCAAAGTCGCCGGTTCCTCTTCCCCGGCTCTCAACCCGGCTTCCATCCCCCTTCCTACCCCGCAACGCCAGGGGCTGGGCATGGAGGATGACCCATAATATTGTGACAATATCCCCGTAACAATATTTTGGATTTTCATCATGGCGACTCCTTCATCTACACATTCACCATCATCTCAATTTGAAATCATCTAGTGGAACTCCAGGGGCTTCGGGAACAGGCGAAAGCGTTCGCATCTTCTCCTCTTCCTTCAATCTCGGGGCTCTCTCCCTTCCGTTCTTGCCCTCCAAGAAGCCGGTCCAAACCCTACCCTTTCAGGCTACTGCTCCTATATAGGCGGCACCACCACCAGTCTCCTCGTTCACAAATGATATACGGCTGTTCAGGTCGATTTAGACCTTGACCTTCCCTATGATTACTGCATGATCTCCGTTATTCCCCAGAAGCACGGGGCCCAGTCAATCCATATTCTCAACGTGTACTGCCCCCGCACCTTCAACGGGTCACTTTCGCGGAACTGTTCTGTCGGGCTATCCAAGCGGCGGCTCGGCAACCCCTCGTGGTGGTTGGAGACTTCAATGCTCCTAGCCCACACTGGGGGTACCACTATGAAAAGGCTCGGGGCCGCAAGCTTAAGGAGCTTATCTCTACTCTCGGCGATACCTGCCCGGACCTCTCGCTGACACGAAACATTAGACATGTTACGTGGGAGAACAGTAGCGCACCCAGGATTTCTGCCAGGGGGGGGTTGACAGTTTGCCAATACCATCTAAACAGCACTAATTTCGATTTCTTCACGGGAAATTGTCATAAAAATGCGCTTTTTGCGAGTGTGCAGACGATTGCGCGTCTTACATCTTAGTTGCAGCACTCAAATGCGTAAGGAAAGAAAAGGGGTTAAACAAAAGGGGGGGTTAAGTCGGCCTCAGGGGGGGTTACAACCCCCAAATCCCCCCCCCCCCCCGTCGGTGCGCCACTGTGGGAGAACCTCGAAGACACTCTTGACAGTGATCATTTCCTGCTTCGGATTGCCTTCCCTACGCAGAAAATGCGCCAAATCCGGGGCCCAGCCCGCATCACCGACTGGTCAGCTTTTCGCACCACGCCTATCCCCCTGTTACCATCCCCGTAGGACTACCAGGCATGGGCATCATACGCCCTCCACACACATCAATCATACACCCGATGCATTTGTACCTCCAGCTCAGCCCCCGCAGTAGATCCCCACCTCCTCCACCTTTGGGAGGCACGCCACAGCCTTACCCGCCGATGGCGACGATACAAGCTAAATCGTAAGCTTCGCTCCCGCATACAGGCGCTTACCGCGGAAGCAACTGACTACTCTGCACAGCTTGCGGACACAAATTGGGTCGATACCTGCATGAAGGCAGCAGGTCAGATGAGCTCCAAGAGTACGTGGCGGCTCTTTAGGAGCCTTCTGGATCCTTCCACTACCCGCGGAGAAACACAACGCCAACTTCGTCGCGCCTACTATGCCTACCAGGGTTCAACGAGCCAACGCGCGAACGACCTCTGAGACCGCCATCTTTGTCGTACCGTCGACCCCAAGGGCTCGGAGTACGTCTACTCCGGACTCCCCAACCCCGAACTCGACGCCCCCTTCACGCTTCCCGATCTTCGGGCGGCGCTGGCCAAAATGAAGCGAGGTACTGCCCCAGGCCGGGATGGTATTACGGTCACTCTCCTGGCCAACCTTCCCGACTCAGCATACCTCTCGCTCTTACATTTAATCAACACAGTATGAGAGGGAGAACCCCTCCCCGCGGAATGGACCACTTCGGTGGTCACATTCATTCCCAAACCCGGTAAGCCCGTCAGCATTGAGGCATTGCACCCCATCTCGCTCAGCTCCTGTGCGGGCAAACTCATGGAGACCATGGTCCGCGACCGTATCTCCGCATATATGGAAAGGAAAGGCGTCTTTGCTGACTCGATGTTTGGGTTTCGCTCACATCTGTCGGCACAGGACGTCCTTCTCCAGCTCCAGCACGACATCATTGTACCTAATACTATGCGCCGCAATGACAAAAGCCGTTCTGGCCCTCGATCTGCGAGGCGCCTTCGACAATGTCAAACACAGTAGTATTCTTACCAACCTTAGCAACACGAATGGCGGATCTAGAGCTTTCGGGTACATCTGTGCATTCCTCTCACATCGCACCGCTTTCATTCACATCGACTCTGCAGAACACGGTCCGTACCCACTAGGCACCCGGGGTACACCACAGGGAGCGGTCCTCTCACTGCTCCTCTTCAATCTAGCCATGCTCCAACTTCCTTCGCTCCTCGCCCAGGTAGAGGACACACACCACGCTCTATACGCAGATGACATTACCATCTGGACCAACTCGGGCTCCCCCGCACAAATTGAAGACCGCATGCAGCGTGCGGCTCTTATTGTGGACACCTATGCCTCATCATGTGGCCTGTAATGTTCCCCTACCAAATCATCTCTTCTCTCAATCTCACCTCTACCGCCACCTCAGATATATCTCCCGTCTGGCCCGATACAGGTCGTCTCAGAAATTCGCATATTAGGCCTCCACATCTCCTCTACTGTCAACCCTGGTTCTACCATTGCCCGTCTTCGACGCACTAGCAAGCAGGTTAGCCGTATGATTCCGCGGGTCTCCACCAAACGTGGCGGCCTCCGCGGCTGGCACTCCCTCCGCTTGGCTCAAGCGTTTGAGACCAGCAGAGTCCTTTACGCCACTCCCTACCTTCGCTTGCGTCGCCACCACGAGAACCAGCTGGACGCACTGCTCCGCTCGGTTCACAAGCGAGCACTAGACCTTCCCATTGCTACCTCCAATCGCCGCTTTGCGGCCTTGGGAGTACACAACTCGTATGACGAGTTGCGGGAGGCCCATCTCGACAACCAAGTCAATCGCCTGTCCCAGACGACTCCTAGACGACTCCGAGGCGAGCACACTCTCTTCACACTCGGTACACCAATTCTCCTGGCGTCTTCTATGTAGATGTCTCGGGACCAACTCACTCCGGACACTTTACGGCCGCAGTGATCTCCGAGGGCCACCACACTCCCCGTTTCATCTTCAACCACAGTGTCGTGGCCTACGTGCGCCCGTACAATGGTGCGGCACCATTGGGCATCGACCCTCGGCCTGCCCGCGACCCACTCCCGGTCGCTTTACCCGCTGTGGCACTCAAGTCCAAGTGACTTCGGAAGGCCTAGCTGAACACGAATGTAACCCGACATGCCTTTTCTGCTCCGGCCCGCATGAAACCGGCGCTCGGGGATGTCCAGGGAAATATCGGAAACCTACACCACCATCGACCTCGAAGCCACCTGCACCCCCCTCACCGGGCACGCGAGCGGCTTCCCAACCCAAGCCTGGATCACGTCTCCAGACCCCGGCGAACCCACCGCCGACCACCTCAGTGCACTACCCGCCGCTTGTCGTGGCGCCACCTCAGGTGAGCAGCTGGGCAGGGATTACTGTTCCTCAGCCTCTCCCTCCCTCCCCCCCCCCTCCTTCTCCAGAGCTCTCCGCTCTACGAAAACAGAACGCTCTTCTTCAGCGGCAAATCGCAGCTCTCACTAAGCAGGTGGCAACTTTCCAACTGCAACAACAGAAACCGGCAGGACCCCCCACTGCCGCCTCAGTTGTTAAACCCGTCGACCCTCAGCCTAGCCCTCGCGCTACGCCCACCCCGCGTACTCCCCCCGCTCCCCCGGCTTCGTCCACGGCGCCGGCTGCTCAATCAGTTACGGGGGCACCTCAGAGCCCTCTTTCTATAGACCACACCCTGCCATTCGAGGACCGTATTACTCGTCTAGAAAATGTAGTCCTCAACCAAATTTCCACCATTCATGTACAATACATTGTAGCTGAGGTGCTTCAAGCGGTTCAGGCCTGGGCTCTCACCCAGTTCCGCACCAGATCATCTCGCTCGCGCTCGGCCTCCACGAGCAGCAGCTCTGCCCCGCGTCGACGCAAAGTTGCCGGTTCCTCTTCCCCGGCTCTCAACCCGGCTTCCATCCCCCTTCCTACCCCGCAAGGCCAGGGGCTGGGCATGGAGGATGACCCATAATATTGTGACAATATCCCCGTAACAATATTTTGGATTTTCATCATGGCGACTCCTTCATCTACACATTCACCATCATCTCAATTTGAAATCATCTAGTGGAACTCCAGGGGCTTCGGGAACAGGCGAAAGCGTTCGCATCTTCTCCTCTTCCTTCAATCTCGGGGCTCTCTCCCTTCCGTTCTTGCCCTCCAAGAAGCCGGTCCAAACCCTACCCTTTCAGGCTACTGCTCCTATATAGGCGGCACCACCACCAGTCTCCTCGTTCACAAATGATATACGGCTGTTCAGGTCGATTTAGACCTTGACCTTCCCTATGATTACTGCATGATCTCCGTTATTCCCCAGAAGCACGGGGCCCAGTCAATCCATATTCTCAACGTGTACTGCCCCCGCACCTTCAACGGGTCACTTTCGCGGAACTGTTCTGTCGGGCTATCCAAGCGGCGGCTCGGCAACCCCTCGTGGTGGTTGGAGACTTCAATGCTCCTAGCCCACACTGGGGGTACCACTATGAAAAGGCTCGGGGCCGCAAGCTTAAGGAGCTTATCTCTACTCTCGGCGATACCTGCCCGGACCTCTCGCTGACACGAAACATTAGACATGTTACATGGGAGAACAGTAGCGCACCCAGGATTTCTGCCAGGGGGGGGGGGGGGGGGTTGACAGTTTGCCAATACCATCTAAACAGCATTAATTTCGATTTCTTCACGGGAAATTGTCAAAAAAATGCGCTTTTTGCGAGTGTGCAGACGATTGCGCGTCTTACATCTTAGTTGCAGCACTCAAATGCGTAAGGAAAGAAAAGGGGTTAAACAAAAGGGGGGGTTAAGTCGGCCTCAGGGGGGGTTACAACCCCCAAATCCCCCCCGTGGGAGAACCTCGAAGACACTCTTGACAGTGATCATTTCCTGCTTCGGATTGCCTTCCCGACGCAGAAAATGCGCCAAATCCGGGGCCCAGCCCGCATCACGGACTGGTCAGCTTTTCGCACCACGCCTTTCCCCCTGTTACCATCCCCGCAGGACTACCAGGCATGGGCATCATACGCCCTCCACACACATCAATCATACACCCGATGCATTTGTACCTCCAGCTCAGCCCCCGCAGTAGATCCCCACCTCCTCCACCTTTGGGAGGCACGCCACAGCCTTACCCGCCGATGGCGACGATACAAGCTAAATCGTAAGCTTCGCTCCCGCATACAGGCGCTTACCGCGGAAGCAACTGACTACTCTGCACAGCTTGCGGACACAAATTGGGTCGATACCTGCATGAAGGCAGCAGGTCAGATGAGCTCCAAGAGTACGTGGCGGCTCTTTAGGAGCCTTCTGGATCCTTCCACTACCCGCGGGGAAACACAACGCCAACTTCGTCGCGCCTACTATGCCTACCAGGGTTCAACGAGCCAACGCGCGAACGACCTCTGAGACCGCCATCTTTGTCGTACCGTCGACCCCAAGGGCCCGGAGTACGTCTACTCCGGACTCCCCAACCCCGAACTCGACGCCCCCTTCACGCTTCCCGATCTTCGGGCGGCGCTGGCCAAAATGAAGCGAGGTACTGCCCCAGGCCGGGATGGTATTACGGTCACTCTCCTGGCCAACCTTCCCGACTCAGCATACCTCTCGCTCTTACATTTAATCAACACAGTATGAGAGGGAGAACCCCTCCCCGCGGAATGGACCACTTCGGTGGTCACATTCATTCCCAAACCCGGTAAGCCCGTCAGCATTGAGGCATTGCACCCCATCTCGCTCAGCTCCTGTGCGGGCAAACTCAAGGAGACCATGGTCCGCGACCGTATCTCCGCATATATGGAAAGGAAAGGCGTCTTTGCTGACTCGATGTTTGGGTTTCGCTCACATCTGTCGGCACAGGACGTCCTTCTCCAGCTCCAGCACGACATCATTGTACCTAATACTATGCGCCGCAATGACAAAAGCCGTTCTGGCCCTCGATCTGCGAGGCGCCTTCGACAATGTCAAACACAGTAGTATTCTTACCAACCTTAGCAACACGAATGGCGGATCTAGAGCTTTCGGGTACATCTGTGCATTCCTCTCACATCGCACCGCTTTCATTCACATCGACTCTGCAGAACACGGTCCGTACCCACTAGGCACCCGGGGTACACCACAGGGAGCCGTCCTCTCACCGCTCCTCTTCAATCTAGCCATGCTCCAACTTCCTTCGCTCCTCGCCCAGGTAGAGGACACACACCACGCTCTATACGCAGATGACATTACCATCTGGACCAACTCGGGCTCCCCCGCACAAATTGAAGACCGCATGCAGCGTGCGGCTCTTATTGTGGACACCTATGCCTCATCATGTGGCCTGTAATGTTCCCCTACCAAATCATCTCTTCTCTCAATCTCACCTCTACCGCCACCTCAGATATATCTCCCGTCTGGCCCGATACAGGTCGTCTCAGAAATTCGCATATTAGGCCTCCACATCTCCTCTACTGTCAACCCTGGTTCTACCATTGCCCGTCTTCGACGCACTAGCAAGCAGGTTAGCCGTATGGTTCCGCGGGTCTCCACCAAACGTGGCGGCCTCCGCGGCTGGCACTCCCTCCGCTTGGCTCAAGCGTTTGAGACCAGCAGAGTCCTTTACGCCACTCCCTACCTTCGCTTGCGTCGCCACCACGAGAACCAGCTGGACGCACTGCTCCGCTCGGTTCACAAGCGAGCACTAGACCTTCCCATTGCTACCTCCAATCGCCGCTTTGCGGCCTTCGGAGTACACAACTCGTATGACGAGTTGCGGGAGGCCCATCTCGACAACCAAGTCAATCGCCTGTCCCAGACGACTCCTAGACGACTCCGAGGCGAGCACACTCTCTTCACACTCGGTACACCAATTCTCCTGGCGTCTTCTATGTAGATGTCTCGGGACCAACTCACTCCGGACACTTTACGGCCGCAGTGATCTCCGAGGGCCACCACACTGATGGCCTCTCTTTCCGCTCGCCGGACACAACACAGGCCGAAGAGGTGGCCATCGCTTTGGCCGCCTCTCACCCGACCTCAAGGGTCATTATCACGGACTCGCGCTACGCCTGTTCCCGATACCTCCAGGATACCATAGCTCCTCTGGCCGCCCGCCTTCTTCGGGCGGCCTCATGGCGCTTTGGCCTCACTCCATCCGCATCATCTGGTCTCCTGGCCACGCGGGTCTCCCCGGTAACGAAGCGGCGCATGCCGCTGCCTGCGTCTCTCCCTCCCGGGCCGTTACCACCTCCGACTCTGCGTCTACCCCAGACACCTCAGCTCTTACGCAGTACCGCGCAATTAGAGCATTATCTTAGCTCACGCCGCCTTTACCCAGACCCTGCACGGGGCCTCTCTAAAGCGGATGAAAGACTTCTGAGACGCTTGCAGACTAACACCTTCTTGTGTCCTGCGGCCGCCCAGCATTTCATGCCGGGTATACACGGCTACTGTGCTCATTGTGGGGTCCTGGCCGACACCTATCACATGATGGCAGTATGTCCCTCCATACCCCTTTTTATCATCCCCCTTCCCCCTACCCACAAGAGAGGCTTGGGAGGAGTTCCTGCTTGGCTGCTCTACCCTGGACGCTCAACGCTCCCTGGTGGCCCGCGCCCGAGCGGCGATCATTTCCAGTGGACTTCCGGAATAGGGAGACCACCCAAGTGCTTCTGTAGAGCAACTCTCTGTACTTTTCTGATTAAATGTTTCTCCACCACCACCACGCCACCAGAGGCTCCAGCAACAGTTACCAACGCCGCGCGCGTTTTGTGCGAACGCGGGCAAAACGCCGACGGCGTCGACGACAGTTCTGTGTGTTGCCGGTGCTGCTGCATGTCCAAGTTTGTACAGCTGATAAAACTGCTATCCTTACTCCGTATAGCTCTCTACAAATTTGCTATCGCAATTGATGCTTCGCCTTTCGGGTGAAACTGCGACAACTTTTTGTCATCGTGGTGCGTGTGTTCATGTGCGCTTCGTGACGTAGTCATTCTGCTCCTGCACGCCGAGCGGTACAGACGCAGAATGGAGGGCTCCTCGAGAGCTGCGACAGTGGCCGATGTTGGCCGTGGTGCACCGTGCTCTGCGTTGCCCAAGGATTACCGTGTCATCTTGCCTCCGTTACCAACAGGTGAAGGACAAAGGCGCGCAGTTGTATTACACTGCGACGTTACTGGAGGCCCGTATAGAATCGACGACTTCCGGAAGCCCTTGAAGGATGCTGGAATAATTCAGCAGGTAGGCGGCATTGGTGCATACCAAATGTCTCACGTGTGGCTGCTGAACTTGAAGACAGATGAGGCAAAGCAAGCGCTGCTAGACGCCGGACCGCTACTGGTGAAGAATCGGCCGTGCCTCATTATTGACCCGGCACGGCAAGAGCTCAGGATCAAGCTACACTGGGTCGCTTTCGATGTCACTTCTGAGACCATACGACGAGCCTTTCGAGAGTATGGTGAGGTAAAGGAAGTCATCAGCGATCGGTGGAAGGCGGAGGACTTTGAAGGTGCCGAGTCAACCACTTGTCTCGTGCGTCTTTTTCTGCGTGAGGGTGTCACACCAGACCGCGTCCCGCATCAGATGCGACTTGGTAGTGGCACTGCGCTTGTGGTTGTACCTGGACGTGCGCCGTTATGCCTTCGTTGCCACAATACTGGACACATCCGACGTGAATGCCGAGTGCCCAGGTGCGCAGCTTGCCGAGCGTTCGGGCATGAGCAGGCTAATTGTACTCGCTCGTACGCCAGAGTTGCCAGCGCAGGCGGAGACGTGGATCGGATAAGTGGTTCTTGAGGGAAAGGGAAAGGTTGGCACTATCTTCTGCAGCCCTTGAGGGAGCACGGCTCAGCGGAGCGAGATGCTCATGTACGAAGAAGAAGCGGAGAGCGTGGCTGCAGTGGCGGCGTCTACCAGCGACGCGGCCACGGCGGTCGCGTCCACCAGAGACGCCGTCTCGCAAGAGAACACGGCCGCAGACGCTCGGGCAGGAGACGCCCCTCAGGCAGGCGCATCAACAGTGCAGCACGAAGAAGAGGAAGTTTCGCCAGAACGCACTTCGGAAACAGACTTTTCAACGCAGCAGCCGCCAACAAGCGTGTCTGGGACTGATGGGAAAACACATGCACTCAGAACTGCTGCAAGTGAAGCCGTCGCGCCGCTGGGAGACAATGACTCCACGGACGAAGCTGCAATGGACGCCGAGGAAACACCTGCGAAGCGTCGACTCAACGAAGCAGGCAAGACATCACAAGACACGCGGCTGCGAGCAATGGAGAGGCGTGAGAACGTGCCCGGAACCAAGAAGCCTCGTGTGGCCAGCCAACAGCGGTCGGCGTCGCTTACACGCGGCGGCGGCGGCAAGTCGACGCCCTAGGCGTCGACTGGACTGTGGGATACTATACGGCAAGGTATTGGAGGGAACGCCGTAGGCTCGGTCTGGTATCACTCACCAATATGGAGTCCTCGGAGAGGGCGATAAAAATTGCTACACTTAACGTCCGTGGGCTTAGTGACAAGAGGCGGCAAAATCAACTTTACCGCCTAGTAACGGAGCACGACCTCGATATTGTAGCCATTCAGGAGACCAAAGTGGAGGGAGAGTACCAGACAGAGCGTATGGTGCGTCCTTTTGCGAGACGCTATGAAGTTTGTGTTGCCCATGCGGTAGGCTTGTCTTCGGGGTGCATTTTGTTAATTCGGCAGAGCCTTGGTGCTGTAGTGCAGTCGGCGAATACCTGTGAGTCAGGCCGTTTCATTGTATGTGACTTTTCCATGTCATCAGAAAATTGGCGTGTAATTTGTCTGTACGCACCAACTAAGGCTCAAGAGCGAAGGGAATTTTTTGAAGAAATTGAGTCATACTTGAAGTGTGAGCGCAGACTAATTTTAGCGGGAGATTTCAATTGTGTCTGTGCGGGCCGTGACAATACCAGTGGGAAGAAACACGATGGTGCGAGTACTGCCGTTTTGAGAGATATGACCGCCGAATTTCATCTAGAAGATGTGGGTGAATGTCTTTGCAGCGGAAAATCAGTCATTTTTACTCACTTTCAGGGTACGAGCCATGCTAGACTTGACAGAGTGTACGTGTCAGCTGAGTTTATTCCTTTGTGTCGGGATTACAGTGTTACACCTGTTGCGTTTAGTGATCATTGTTTGGTTTCTTTCTGTGTTGGAAAACAAAGAAGGAATAACAAAGTATTTTCTTGGGATCTCTGGAAATTTTATGCAAACTTGCTGAAAGATAACGAGTTCTTTAAGCAGTTTCTTGAGGCTATAGATAGTTGGAAACATAAATGGGAAGTTTGTAAGCAAACAATTAAATTAAAAGCACTTGAAAGGGCCAGTGTTTTGAGACACGCGGAAAAAGAAATTGAGACCCGTCTTAGATGGAATCTGCAGCAATTATTGGAAGCGGAAAGTACACAACCCGGTTACTTCTCAGAAGACATAAAAAGCATAAAGCAAAAACTTGAGTTGATAGACCAAGAGCGATACAAGGGAGCATGGATTCGTGCCAGAGCTGAGTACTTGTGCACAGGCGAAATGCCAACAAAACGTGCCTTGGGAGTCGAAAAAAAATATGCTTCACAAAATGAAATAACAGAAATAGAACATAATGGGTCATTGCTTACCAACACGGAAAAAATTGCAAGTTCTCTTTACGAATATTACAAATTACTGTTTTGTCGTGGTCAAGTTGACGCTGATCGATTCCAAAATGACTTCGTTTCACTGATGCCAACATTAGACGACCAAACCAAGGAAATATTAGAAGTACCCATAACAGTAGAGGAGGTTAAGGAGGCGATTGATCGTTTAAATAATGGCAAGTCACCGGGGCCGGATGGCTTAGGCGCTGCATTGTACAAGGCGTTTAAGGGGGTTATCGCACCAGTTTTGACTGAAGTATACAACAAGGCTCATGAGAAAAAACATCTTCCGCCGTCCTTTCTGTCAGCACACACGGTCTTAATACCAAAAACTGAAGAACCAATCAAATTGCGTGATGTTACATCTTATAGACCCATTAGTCTGACAAATATAGATTATAAAATATTAATGAAAGTATCGGCTAACAGGTTGCAGACAGTAATGAAAGATTTAGTCGGTCCGCACCAAACGTGCGGAATAAAAGGAAGGACAATTATGACAAACATACACATAGCACGATCAATCCTTGAATGCTGTGACACAATGCAACGCAGTGTCGCCATGCTGCAGGTTGACCTTGAGAAGGCATTCGACCGCGTGCCGCATGACTTGCTTCTATCTATACTTGATTATGTGAATATAGGCAATGTGATCGGCGAAGGTGTGCGTATGGCTTACGTCGGATGTACAACGAGGCTGATAATAAACAAATCAGTAGGAGAGCGCATACCAGTACAGCGCTCAGTAAGACAAGGGTGCCCGTTATCACCGCTTCTCTTTTGTATATATATTGAACCTTTTTGTCTTAGCGTAATTAGGAACGAAACGATACGAGGATTCAACTTATATAAAGCCGAGGTCAGCCTTCTTGCTTACGCTGATGACATTGCAGTTTTCTGTGTTGATCATGAAAGTGTAATGCACACTGTCAATGCTGTAAAAAGTTTTTGTCAGGCAAGTGGTAGTGCTGCAAACTGGGACAAATGCCTTGGGTTTTGGCATGGGGAATGGGACGTTGCTCCCAGGGTGTTTATGAACATTAAATGGCAAGATACACCGACAAAATACTTAGGTGTGCCCCTGCAGTACTACTGTGACAGCGAGCCTTATTGGAAAAAACAAACAGAAGTGTTGCGTGAAAAAGCACAGAAATGGAAAGGCTGGGATAAGTCTATTTTCGCACGGGCCACGACTTGCAACACATTTCTCTTAAGCAAGCTATGGTATGTAATGCAGGTCTTACAGTGCAGCAGGTTAAATGTACAAAAAATGCACAGAGTGTTCGCGGTCTTTATTTGGAGCTCTGTATGGGAAAAAACGAGCCGTACAAATCTGTTTAAAAGAGTGCGTGATGGTGGGCTTGGTTTAGTACATCTGTATATAAGACAACTTGTCAGTCGGTATGTTTTTCTCCGAGATGTAGATGACACGTTTCTCAGAACGATGATTCAACTAAGGCTGGGTAAAGTGCTACCGGAATTTGTTGTGTCTTCGGTGTGTGAGCAAGGACCAGTACGGGGATATCTAAAAGAAGTAGTTACATCTTTCCGTTTCTTATCGGTACGCTTTTCTTTGCAATACTTGACCGAGGTGTCACGTAAGAAACTGTATAAAGACCTCGTTGATGTGTTATTTCCAGTGCCATTGTACCGTGAATTATACTGTGTAGGCCCAGGAAAAGATGTCTTGAAACGCGTTAAAAGAATGCTTCTTGCGCCAGGGCTTAAAACCTTTTTTTTAAGCTGCACACGGGAACCTTACCCATTAAAACATGGTTAGAAGACAGGGGCTGATTTGTTCCATGGGGTACTAACTGTTTATTATGCAAAAAACCAGAGACCATCGAACACGTGTTTTTAGATTGCTGGAGCGGGGTGTTCTTCTGGGACATCTTACAGAGAACTCTGAAAAAAGAGTTGCCATTAAATCCGCATGGAATCCATTATCTCTCGGTTGAAAACGATGATGGCGTGCCTTTTGATCTTGTCATGCTCCTGGGCCTGCACAGCATATGGCGAACGCGGACGGCTGCACACAATGCAGATATTGATGTGCGACCCGTTCGCGAACATTTTTGCGAATCTGTGTCCCATTTTGTCGAAGTGCAGAAGGTGCAGACGTTTGTACCGGATTGGGTTCCTAGATCGGAACTTTTGTTGCATATGCCGAAATACTGATTACATGTAGTCAGCAAACAGCTGGCGGTTCACCGATATAATATCCTGTTAGTATGTTCTTCTGCGCTCGTCAGATCTGTGACATACGAGGCAATAAAAAAAAAAAAAGGTTCGTGGCGTAGTGGCTAGCGCCGCGCGTTCGGAAGCGAGGGGTCCCTGGTTCGATTCCGCGCTACGGACACAACTTTCGGAATTTTTTTCTTCATAAAAGTAGACGTGGCTACCTGCTACGACGACGAGGACTACTACTACTACTACATACTACAGAGGAGGGACAGTCCCACATTCTAAGGAGCTTCGCCCCTAAAAACCGCGGCGCGGAGGCAGCATGCTTCAGTGTGTCTCATCTTACTGAATGCACTCTGTCGCGTGATGGAAAGTACGTCTTTGGAGGATGAACTACCTAAACCTACAGAGAAAAACACAAGTAATAGCAAGTAACAACGCAATCGAGTCAGAATCTCAAACTAATTTATTTAATGTGTCTTGGGTGGGCAACATTTCGCTTCATCCTCTTTAGCGTCAACCCACCCTGTGCGCGGTGCCTGGCATAGACAGACGCTAAGAAAGACCTTTCGTTGCAGGTGGATCCAGCAGGCCACATTGGGTCCTCATGGTTGAGCGAGGCTGCAGAAGCCGCCTTCATGCGGCGTACATTCGGTTGCTTACGGGGGAACGCCAGCGTGTTTCCCCAGATACCCGCGATTGAAGTGGCCTATGCCGCGTTCAACTGTCACCTCGCTACGAGCAACGCACAAATTTCAAAGGTGCGCGGTGGCTCTGGCTATATGGTCGTCTAGCAATGCTTCTCCTTGATTACAGATTATATAGAATATAGTCAGCTTGGGTAGTGAGCATTCCTATTTATCCAGACAGAGAATAATGAGCAGCATATTCATCACTCCGAACTTTGTCCTTGTTCCCGTGAACAGCATTGTGGTATCACATATGATTGTCTAAAGTGCGAGGTATACATTTAAAACAGTCTCCCTGGGGTAGCAATAACCCTCCGTGTTCCTTCCTCTACCATTCGGCAGCATTACATACACAAATAATTGTCAGGATTATGAAAATAGTTAAGCTTTATGAAAGTTTTGTACCAAACATAGGCCAGATTTCAAGACATGCGTACTGCAAAGCTAGGTAACTTATTTTTAATTGTAATTAAACCCCGATAACAGAACAATGCAATTAATTACTTGTGAATCAAAAGAACTCAGTTGCACAAAAACATGATGCATAACATACCCCTCAACACTCTGTACTTCATTCATCGTGTGTGCATCTCGCGTCCTGCTTGCCATTCACTATGGAGCTGCGGCCAGCAAACCCCCATTGTGAAAAGTAGCACGGTTCTTTAAACATAATCACTTCGTGTTTCAAACTATCCTGTCTCTCTCTTCCTGCTGCACTACAACCAGCAGGTGATTCCGAGTGCTTTTATTGCGATAGCAATTATGTGGACAATCCAAGCGCATTTTGCCGTCGCCGGCAAAATGCGCTCCGTTGAAAATCCAATCGTATAAAATGTTCCGTATAAAATCCAACGGCGATAACACTGTCGACGTGCGGCATATGCTGTATGTGCAAGTGAAAGCGTGCGAGGGGAGCCGACGATCGCGGCTCAATCTGAAACGCGCAAGGGTGGAAAGCTGAGAGGGAACGCGCCGTCTTCCGTCGTTCGAAAGGCTGCGGGGGGATGGGAGGATGGGAGGGAGGGGAGGCAGCGTTTTTTCCTGGCAGTAACTGCGTATTTACGCGATGGCGTTCAGGCCCCCGTGTCGCAGAAAATCCGGCGTCGGCATTGGCACCCGCGGCCGAGAAAGTCATCCCCAACCACGTTTAGGTATGCCACACCATTCTATCAGCAATGTTGCTCATACCTTGTCTTACATTCTTGACAAAGCTATTCTTCGGAATTTTGAGAATTACAATCCACAAACAAATGCCATGAAACAAAAGACCCACAGCGCGTGCCTTTTACGTTAAATCTTCTCAGACTGAAACATACGGAAACCTGAAAAATTATGTCATTTCTTTGGCGCGGTTGTGCACTATCTCCGGGATCGGCCTACGCAAGAGGCTGCATTTGCACTAGAAAGCTCGCCTACGTGCATAGCGTTCGCCGCCATTGTTTGAACATAACCATTACGGTTGCATAAGATGCAGTCGTCGGGAACCATGAGTAGCAGTCAGGGCTCTTTGAATGCTATCGCGTTCCACTCTTAAAAGCGAAGGTTAAGCGTCCGCCCTCGCACGCGCAAGAGAGAGAGATTATAGTTGGAAATGGTGAAAAATTGGGTTAAAGTGCAGCGCGATAACTGTCTCTCAATAGAGGACACATCAACCGCGCTACACAGGGGGATGGGGACTGCAGGATGAGAGAAGGGAAAGAGGTCGCAGGCGCAGGAGCGGAAGCAGCAGCAGCATCTAAGGCGCCACAGGCGCGTGGGGCCTACGTCGCACACTGTCGGAAAGACAACACGCCGCATGAAAAAAAAAACACCAACAACAACAAGCAAACAAACAGAGGAAGGGCGTAGCCGCCGAGAGACACCCGCCGGACTCCAACGCCAACGCAGCATCCCGGACGGCCCCGAAAGAGCCGCCGGGAGCCCACAGGGGAGGCCTACAGGCGGTCGACCAAACCCACGTCGTCGGCAAAGTTCAGCAGTGCGCGGAAGAGTTTGCCGTGGCTCGATGCGCAGCCCGAGGGGTGCAAGACGTCCTCCACCGTCAAGCAGGGGAGGTTCTGCGCGCGGTGAACGCGGACAAGAGTGGCGCGCGCCGTCGATAAAGCACTGCACTCGCACATCAGATGTTGCAGCGTCTCGACAGCACCGCAGTCCTGGCACAGGGGCGAGGAGGCTCCGCGGAGGCGGTGCTTGCGCTCGGCGGGCCAGACGGAACCGGTCCGGAGTGCCAGGAGGAAGGCTCGCTGTCTCCTCGTGAAGCCAGATTCCGGAAGCAGGATGATGATGATGATGATGATGATAATGATGATGATTTATTGGCATCCCCTTTGAAACGGGGCGGCGACAAATAGTCACCTAGCCTGCTTGAATTAATCAGGTATACTATACATGTTCTTTATCTAGCATTTTTGTATACCTCTCATTAGTTTTCTTTTTCAAAAATTTACCTCGTACCGCTGCCTATGATTATAAGAAATCAGGTCGTATCCATCTTTTCCCTGCTTTTTTTCCACCAGTACTCTAATCGTCTCTTGCTGATCTCTACGGCTGATCTGTTTACGTTTCCTTCCACTTTAAACCCAAGCGCTTCTGGGAGTTGCACGTTACCTACGGTTCTGGCTGGGTGGATTCCGTCGCATTCCATTAGGATGTGCTGAGTGGTCTCTGGATCTTTACTGCAGCATACACATGTCTCATCCAGTTCCGAATATTTGTTCCGATATGTTTTCGGCCTTAGGCAACCGGCTCGAGCCTCAAATAGCAAGGCACTGCACTTTGTGTTATCGTACAGATTTTCCCTTCTAATTTCTTTCTTCTCATTCTTGTAAATCTCCATTGTCCTCTTCGTTTCCATTCTTTGCATCCAATTCACGGTCTCTATTTCTCTCACTTTCTTTCTGGTGACCCCTGGTTGTCTATTTACAGTTTCGATTATCCTGTACTTGGTTGCCAACTTCCTTGACCTCTTCCTCAATTCTGTCTCCACGCTTTTCATGTAGAGATACTTGTGCACTTTAGACGCCCATTTATTTTCATCCATGTTCCTGAGCCTTTCTTCAAAACTAATTTTGCTTTGTGCTTCTCTGACTTCAAAAGAGGCCCAACCCATGTCACCATGCACTGCCTCATTTGTCGTATTACCGTGTGCTCCCAAAGCCAACCGGCCTACTGATCTTTGGTTAACTTCCAAACCCGTCAATATATCTGATTTTAAGCATATAATGGCATTTGCGAATGTTAGCGCTGGCACCATTACTCCTTTCCAGATTCCACGCACCACCTCATACTTATTGTGGCCCCACAGTGCTCTGTGTTTCATTATTGCTGCATTCCGCTTCCCCTTTACTTTCAGATTATATTGGTGATTGCTTGAGTAATTCTTTCCTTCGTTTATGTGTACGCCGAGGTACTTATATTGCTTCACTTTGGGTATTACTTGCTGTTGAATTGACACCACGAAGTTACTCGTGTGTTCATTAAAGATCATAATCCCTGATTTCTCTGTGCTAAACTTAAGGCCTAGATTTGTCGCTGCGTTCCCACAGATATTCGCAAGTATCTGTAAATCTTTTTTATTGTCCGCTAGTAGCACAATGCCGTCTGCGTACATCAGTCCAGGGACCTTCTGTTGCACCATTTGTCCATTACGCATGTAGGATAAATCAAAACCATATTCGCTGTTTTCCAGTCGTCTTTCTATGCCCTTGACGTAAAGCGTGAACAACAATGGTGACAGAGGGCATCCTTGCTTCAATCCTTGGTGAATTCCCACCATTTCCTTTCCTTTTCGGCCTTCCCATGCCACTTGTACTTGGTTGTCTCGATATGTCTCCCTCAGCAGCTCCACGAAATCGTCATCTATGCCTTCGTATTGAAGAATATCCCACAACAATTCCCTGTCTACGTTGTCATAAGCTCCTTTAATATCTAGAAATGCTATCCATAAAGGTCTTTTCTGAGCTACTGAAATCTCTATGCACTGAGTTAGTGCAAACATATTGTCTTCTAAGCGTCTGCCTGGCCTGAACCCATTCTGTAGTTCCGCCAATACACCGTTTTCCTCCACCCACTTCGACAGTTCTAATTTTATGGCTTGCATTGCCATTCTATATATCACCGACGTTACTGTAACTGGCCTGTACGAGCTCGTCTTATCCTTATCTCCTTTGCCTTTGTAGATGAGATTCATCTTGCTTTCACGCCATCCAACGGGAATATTCTTTGTTCTAATCACTTGCTCTATGGCTTTAGCCAGCAGTGCCTTACTTTTTGGACCGAGGTTTTTGATTAGCTGTATTGGGATTTCATCGGGTCCTGCTGCCGTGTTGTTAGGGACATTTTCTGCTGCCTTTTTCCAATAGATGCTTTCTATGCTAAATTTTGATCTCTCAGGTTGTGGCGGGCGACCGCGCAGGCGTGGCGGGCGACCGCGCGCGACGCGGCTGTTGGGGTGGCGCAGCGCAAACTCCTGTTTGAAATGAAGCCGCGCCACGTCGAACGAGTTGACTCGCGTCGACAGCGGGGACAGAGGATCGTGGGCGCGCTTTGCCAGGTCATCAGCTGCCTCGTTCCCGGCGACACCGACGTGCGACGGTATCCACTGGATCCACAGGTCGCACCCTTGTTGCTGCAGAGCATGCAGCCTGCAAGCAACGCGCTGTGCCAGTGGCGGCGCGCGCTCGTCGAGCAGCAGCTGGCGCAATGCGGACCTCGAGTCGCAAAGAATCGCCACTCGGTTCAGGAACGGCGACTCTTCGAGGATGTCGGCCGCCAGATGGAGACCCACAAGCTCCGCTGTGGTGGAGGAAGCTCGGTAGGACAGGCGGCACTGTCTCGCGACATCGAGGTGCGGCACAACGCAGGCGGCGGCCGCGGAACCGTCCTGGCGTACAGAACCGTCAGTGTACAGGTGTGCCCTCCCCACCAGGTCAACGTGTATCCGAGCAGCAGCCTCCTGCACCACAGCGCAACGAGGCGTGGGGTGCTTGGAGCGGACGCCCGGCAGGTCGAGGCACACGCGCAACGGCACACGCTGGTTTGGTGGTGGCCAGGCTGCAGGGGAGGCCGGGGCGTCGACCACCCCGCAGTCGAAGAGCTCGAGGAGCGCCCCCACACGCGACTTGGGCAGCTCGCGCAGGTATGACAGCATGGGGCCAGCACCGGGGGCACGGGAGAGGCGCTCCAAGTGGCCAAGGGCACGCAGATCGGCAGTGAGGGAGACGGGCCAGGCGCCGGTTTCCGCGAGCGTTTCTGCGACACCAGAAGCACTGGGCAGGCCGTGGCACATGCGAAGAACTCGTCGGTGGTCGCCGGCGATGCGTCGCCACAGATGCGGTCGCAGGTTGCACAGTGGGAGCGCGTACAGGACCCTGGACAGCGGTGCTGCACCGTACATGCCAACCCCGAACGAGGGGGGGCAACCGTCACCACGCGCGAGGAGCGCGCGCACCGCGCCCTCAACTTTCCGCATGGCAGCGCGAAGCCGCTTCAAGGCGGGGAACCATGTCAGGCGATGGTCAATGGTGAGCCCGAGGTAGCGCACCGTCAGCCGCCAGGGAAGGGGGACACCGTCGACGACCACGCAGCCAGTGTAGCGCCGGGCAGCAGCACGCGGATGGACCATGATGGCCTCCGACTTTGCCGCCGACAAGCGCAGGCCAATGGCCCGCAGGAAGTCACCCACCGCATCCGCCGCCGCCTGCAGCTGCACACGCATCCGAGCCATCGCCGCCGGCCGGCCACGGACGAAGAGCGCCACGTCGTCCGCGTAGACAACGGCACGCACAGGGAGGTTCCCACTGCTGAGCACGCACTCGCTGATGGGCGCGAGTGCGAGGTTGAACACAAAGGGGCTCAACAAACTCCCCTGAGGCACACCGCACGTCACTGAACGGGGCGAGCTGGTCGCCCGCCCAACCCGAACAACGGACGACCTGTCGGTTAGGAAGGCCCGCACGTACGCCAGAAGCCTGCCCTCTACACCAAGAGCGCGCACAGCCGAGATGATGGTGTCGTGGGGCAGGGAGTCGAACGCACTCTGGACGTCCAAGAGCAGCAGGAAAGCGGCGTGGCCGTCGCGACTCGCCTGCTCCAGCGTGCCCACAACGACGGCACGGCAGTCGGCCGTGGAGCGATGCGTGCGGAACCCACACTGTTCAGGCGGAAAAACACCGCGGATGTCCGCAATCCATTGGAGCCTCGACAAGGCCATCGCCTCCATCGTCTTGCCAGGGACTGACGTTAGAGAGACGGGCCTGTACGAGGCGAGGCTGCGAGGTGGCTTGCCACTCTTCAGCACTGGCACCACGAGCGCGGAGCGCCAGGACTCCGGGAGGCACCCGCTGCGCAGGACACCGTCTAATGCGTTGAGCAGGAGATGTCGCTGATCTTCGTCCAGGTTGCGCAGCATTTGGTGGGTGACTCCGTCCTGCTCGGGCGCACTGCGGCGCCGTCCTTGGCACAGCACGCGCTGCAGCTCGTGAAAGGTGAAGTCTTCCTCGCACAGACTTGTGATTGCCTGCGCGTGGGTTGACTGATCTCCACCCTGCACGGACACAGCCACGTAGAGCGCCCGCAGCGCGACCGCACGCACACCGAGGGGAGCGGTGGCGACAGCAGCAAAGGCGTCCGCCAGCTGTTCGGCGAGCGCTAGCTCACTGATGCCGTGCGTCACAGCGATGGCGAGCACAGGGAACCGTGGTGTCCTGGGGTTTAGCAGCGCACTCAGGACGCGCCAGCCGCGGTGTTGGTTGCGGGGTTTTGCGAGCGACGAGCAGTGGCCCGCCCAGCTACGCCGGCGCAGCTGCCTCGCGTGTCGCCTGCACACCGCGTCAAAATCGTTGTACGTAGTCCAGTCCGCGGCGGCCGCGCAAGAGAGGAACGCGAGGAGGCAGCGCCGGAGGGAGGGGGGCGTCGTTCTACGCCGATCGCAACAGCGTACTTAGCGCGGACGCGCGCGCCCAACCTTGAAAGAAATCAGCAGACGGCTCTACCTTTGTGCCCGCTGTGTTCTCGCCGATCGCTTTGCGTTGAAGCGATAGACAGCGCGAGGGTCGTTTCGCTCGAATCTGCTGCCGCGCTTCCCGACTGCAGCGTTTTGACAGCGACTGTTCGTGGTCATCGAGTATGTTGTGTTCTTCTTTCCCTTTACGCGCTTACACCATGCTTGTTAATTTAGGTAGTAAGCGAATGTTTTCAAGTTTATACGCCCTTGGAACTACTACATCCTTACTTCGTAAAGCTGTCTACAAAATTGTCATCGGAATCTATGCTTCCCCTTTCGGGCGAAACTGCGACTTTTTTGCGTCCATCGTTCTAGCTCTCAGCGCAAGCGTGGGCAAGGAACTCATGCAGAATTTTATTGTAACGGAGGTCGACTACACTGTCCAGGTGACGCGAGGTGCCTCCGCCGTGACGGCGGCGTCCGAAGCAGCAAGGTGCCTACGATCTCGCGCTTTTCGTTGTGAGGGTCCGCGTGTAGGGTTCTCGGAAACGCGTGTTCAAGGCAAGAAGAATTGCTTTCGTTGGCTCTTTCGCGCGTTTTCATGTCCGGCGGTGGTCAGACTATCACCGCCGACACAAAGGATGCCTGCTCTTGCGTACCTAGTTGTGTGGCGCGTTCGTTGCCGAACGCTATTATAGCTCTTTTTTTTTTAGACGCACGTGCTGTGGAACATGGGCTACGGTGCGTCGGAACGTTTGTTTACTGTGTAGTAGCGCTTGTAATTGACAGCACTCATCCTCTCCAGCTGCCCTTTGGCCGTTTGGATGATGTGGGAAAGTGGCGATGGAAGTCGTATTCTACACTGGCGCTCGTGCGCTGGCGACAACCCACATATGTTAAATCAGCATTTATGTATAAGCACCTATGCTACCTCTACTGATGTGTTGATTACCGGTTTTGTCCCCTGCGTAATACGCGTTGAGACAACAAACGCCACCTGAATTTCCTCATTGCGAAAAGGATAGGCCTTCCAGCTTATTATTCCATTAATAAATCTAAGAGCTTTCCGGACCCGTTCGGTGGTTCGTGGTACTGACAGTTATTGTCCATGGATTGTGCAGAATTTTTCCTTGACCGCCTTGCAAAGGCAAATTTGATGTGTTAGCGTATGGTCACCTATACAGTGTGTCCTAGCTAACGTTAGCCAAGCTGCTCAACGAAAAAAAAATGCATAGTGTAAGATACAATTTTAAACCTATGTTGTTTGGTTGTCAGAGGTCTTACGACGGAATACCACAGGTCTTAAGATGTAGTCTTGCACCGAGTATGCTTAATGTTTTTCTTCAAGTTTAACAACTTGGCTAACGATAGCTGGGACGCCCTATAAAAATTTCAATAATCCGCTGCATTGAACTTGTTTTAGGGTAAACAAAATGCTATTATGTCACAGTGAATTTTACACGCATTTATCAAAGAGATTGAATACCGAATGCTGTTCACGTGATTGTAACGTTTCAGTGATGGAAGCTAAATTTTACTTTTTGGAGGAGATTTCGGAGAAAAGAATTATAGTAGCTTGCTCTGGAAGCGCAATGCTAGAGAGACAGCGGAGCTGATAGGCACTTATCCAGTCCTGGCTGTTGGGCAAATCAAAGCACTACCACGTCATCCCCAGAATTTTCCGGAATATATTAATTAGTAATCGATTATCGATTAGCTATTGATTGGCTATTGCAAGGTATTTCGACTAGACTCAGCCCTACCAAGTCATCCCCAGCATTTCCCGGAATTTATTGATTATTTGTCGATTATCTATTAGTTATCGATTGGCTATCGATTGGCTATCGATAACTGACTAAGCTTAAGTAGTCCCAACCATGCTTAGGTAGACTTAGCGAGGCTCAGCTTCGCTAGTTCACAGGAGTATGTGCCATTGCGATTCGACCCTTTCTGCACTACCGCCAGGATCGGCTCACATTTTCTGTTTACGCGTCAAGGACTTACGGTCGGCTTAAACAGTTACGCTGTTAAAAATGCCACTTTAGAGCAGGCATAAGTGTTTTCAAAGCATAAGTGTTTTCTTTAAAGCAGGCCTGAAGCGCGCGGTCTTCTTTCGCGCGCGAGGCATGGGGGCGAGGCCACGGTAAGGGAGAGGGAGGAGGGTGCATTCTGCTGCGTCGGCTGCTGCTCACAGCGCGGCCGCACGGGCGCCGCATCTTAAAACCGATCTGAGATGTAGGCGAAGTGCACGCCGCGCGGGCCTCATCTTCAAAGCGATCTGCGATAGGGACAAAGTGCATGTGGCGGGTGCTGGTAGCTTAGTGGGTGTTGTGCTTTCGACGTTTAGTTCACGTTGAAGCGAGACGAGAGACAAAGGTTAATTTTCCCGCTGCTGCTGGCACGCTTTCTCACTCCGGCGTTTTCACAGTGAGTTTCCGGGTCATCGAGCGAAATGTGTTCATGTTTACCTGTGCGCGTGTGACACCATGCTTGTCTGTTTAGTTAGTAAGCGAATGTTTGCAGCTTTATACGGCCCAATAAAATACTATCCTTGCTACGTATAGTTTTCTACTTATTTGGTATCGCAATCGATGCTGCGCCTTTCGGGCGAAACTGCGACGTTTTTTTTTATTTCTTGTTCGACAAGAATACTCCTGTAAATGCTCGAATTGTCAACATATGTCGATACCTGCGTTGTTGTTGCCCTCAACGTATCCGATAACCCGGTATTTACTTTACGGTAACGTTTATGGATAGGTTAAATCTTATATAACACAGAGGGCCCAGAAAATTCACTACCGATTATGATACTCCCTAATGCGAATTTCGAGTGCAGCTGTTTAGGTGTTTTGAATTCGCGATATATTATGGCAAATTAGTTGATTCCGAACGACAGGGTGCTCTTGAAGGCGGCACTGACCTCTGCTCGGGTAGCTCGTATAGAAGCAGCGGCAGACGATGCATTTCCACCGGTTGCGTCGCTCATTGTTCAGAAAGAAAGCGTGAACACGGGATATCGTGGATCGCGCGGAGCTCATTCTCTAGCGGCGGCAGCGCCGCAGGCGATGTAGCTCATGTGGAGTGCGTTCGAAGCCTACCTCAGCGCATTGTTTCCGCGCCGGCCGCATTCCTGGTCGCCGCTGACGCTCCGCTTTCCTCTTAACCCTTTCGCCATACCCTCCTCCGCTTTCCTCCTCCTAGTTGCGCTTCACCTTCCTCTCTGCTTTCCTCCTCGCGTCTTTCAACCCCCCCCCCCTGCGCTCCGCATTCGCCTTCATCTTTCGCTGTGCTCGTCCGCTCGGTTACGCCGCCGACGACGCTCGCCGCAGGTGCGGGCGCTTAAGATCTGTGCTCTAAAACCGTTTTCATAGAACGCAATGATGCCCTTTGCAGTTTATGCACGCGCACACCTTAAACTGCTCTCGTATACGTAAATCTAGGACAGGTAACAGGTGTGCTCAGGGAGTCCTTGGCATCACCGTTGCTCTAAGAGCGCGATACATACTGCACACATAGACTGGCAACACATACCTTCCTTCGTGCCTTCGTCAAGATGAAGCAAGCTTTTCCAACGTAACTGCGGAAAAAATCGAAAGGAATCACAGAGAAACTTACGATCCGTTTCACAGACAAATTCCATGCGATTATCTTTTCTGGTGCAACAGCGTTTGCGCCACCATTGTCGAGTCAGAGACCGGGAAAAGGGAAAACAGCGTGATTTTTTTTTTAATTTACGATACTGCTCGCCATGAGGCCGGTACAGGGTGGGTTTTAAGGCATCACAAATAAAACTTCGGTGTTACAACCATAGGTTATCAAAAATACAAACTGGGTGTTAGAACAATAAGGTATGGAAAATTCAAACTGGGTGTTACGACATTGTAGTAAATTACCATAATTAAGTATCAGTTATAGAAAACGGGTAAACTCATAATTTTGAACAGTAGTTATCAAAATAGAAGCTGGATGTTACAACAGTATAGTACATCAACGAAGTGTCAATAATAAAAAAACAGGTAGAATGAAAATTTGTACAGCAGTCTAATACCCCTGTCAAGCGGGCAAGTTAAGTGCACTTACGGGGAGTGCACTTCGGGACCTTGAGTGACACTTTAGTCTACGCGGTTCTAAACGGGAAAACAGAGCGCACTCGCAGTAAACAAAAATGTCGACAGGCTACGAGCGCGTTTTGTGAAGATATAGATTAATATATTTAGGTTGTATTAATAATAAAAAGAAACTTACCCTATGTTTTTAACAAACATCAAAAATATTTTTTATTATAAGAGTGGCAAGTCAATGCCGGCCAAGAAAAATGCGTAGCCAATCCATAAGGACATAGCGGCGTGCGGCGCGGCGGCATTTGATCCTGCTAGAATAGAATATGAGTAAGATTTAGGCTATTTGTGCGCAAGAGCTGTTCAACCACTAAAATGAACTTCTGTGTCCTTTTTTTATGCCTTACATTTTGTACCATTGAAACCGCTGGCGGCGAGGCTGCGCACTCGGCCAGCAAAGTGCGTTCCGTTAACGCACTTCGACCGGAGTACACGCTTCTGCGAGTCACTCCATTTGCGACGTTTCAATTTGGCAAAGTGCACTTAAACCGAGTGATACTCTCCGTAAGTGCACTTAACTTGCCCGCTTGACAGGGGTATAACACTTCGGCAATCAATTTTCTAGCCTCTAATTCATAAAAAGAACACTCGTATACATAAAAGAACCATACATGATATATGGTAGCAGTTTATATTTAAAAAAGAAGCATGTGTAATATGTACAAGAATGGAAGCAAACATGAACATTCAGGTTTGTAATGATGTCATTATACATTTTTCGAAGTTTTCAACTCAGGTGCACTGCATAACCGATGATGGCAGTGTGTTCCAGTCTTTTGTGGTTCGGGGTAGGAATGAATTTGCATATGCGTCGATGTGTAGCTGTGGCAGAGCGAACGTCGAGTCATATTTTTTTCCCTAGGAGTTCACTTCTTTGGGGGGAGATAAGTAATCTGAAATATCGATGTTAAAATGGTGTTTACAAATCAAAAATAGGAATTTTAGTCTTGCACTAGGCGCCGATGCGATTCGAGTCGGCGGAGGAATATTTGGAAAAAATAAGCCGTGCAGCCCTTCTTTGTACCCTTTCGAGTTCATTTATTAGACCCGCTTGGAACGAATCCCATATAGTGCATGCGTACTCTAACGTTGGCCTCACGTAGGTTACAAAAGTGGTTAATTTGACTGCTTGAGGCGCAAAATTCAACTTTCTGCGCAGAAACCAGTTTTTTTTGGCAGTGTTCGTGGTACTTGTGATATGCGTTTTCCAGCTTAGGTTCTTGGTGATAGTTATCCCTAGGTATTTCAGTGTATCAACTGTAGCGAGTATTCGGGAGTTCACAAAGTACTTGTGATCCAGGACATTCTTTATCGTGTTAGATACCCTGAAGACAACTGCTTTTTGCTCGTTTATCTTCATTTTCTATTTTTCAAAGCATATTTCAATGGCAGCAAGAGCGTCGCTCAGCGACTTTTGATCATCGACTTCGTTAATTTCCCGGTAAAGTAAACAGTCATCTGCGTACAAACGAACGGTCCTGTCTTCACTGATACTGCAACTGAGATCATTATTGTATGCCAAAAATAAAACCGGACCTAAAACAGACCCCTGCGGCACGCTTAAGCTCACAGCTAAGATCGAGGCTCGATCTTATGCCATTTATTTTTACATACTGCGTTCTATCGAGCAGATATGCGAGGATCCATTCTAACAAATTGGAATTAATTCCCATTTCTGCCAATTTCCTGATTAACAGAGAGTGAACGACTCTGTAAAAGGCTTTAGAGAAGGTTAAGCAAATCGCGTCAAGTTGGCTTTTGTTGTTCAAAGTGCTAGAAAAGTCGTTGATGGATTCCATTAGCTGCGAGGCGATATAAATGCATTGCCTAAGCGCGTGTCGATTTGGATAAAAGATGTTGTTTTGTTCAATATAATTGTATATGAATTTTTATATTATATGTCCGAGTAGTTTGCAGCAAACACTAGTCAAAGATATTGGACTATAATTCCAATTTGCTGCTTGCAGCTGTCTTTTGTATTGGCATTACTTTTGCCAATAGCCAATTGTCCAGAAGTTGTTTTTGAGCGATTGATGCAGTAAATATTATATCCAAGTAGTGGGATACCCATTGCGCATATCTCCGTAAAAATGTGTTAGGTATTTCGTCCGGCCAACATATTTCTTTTCATCTATGTCTAAAATAAGAGACAAAGTTCCTTCGTAAGTAACTGTTATGTCAGACATTGGTGTCTGATATCGAGGAAGGGGCAATGAACCAACTTGATCTGAAACAGTAAAAACTGAGTGAAAATATGAATCGAAGCATGACGATATCACCGTGGGGTCAGTCACGAACGCATCGTTTACAACTATGCTGTAAGGTCTGCTGTAACTTCCCGATAAGTAGCGGCAAAAACGTTGCGGGGATGATTTCATGAAATTTGTGATGGTTTCGGCGTGATATTTATTTTTCGCTTCTGTTAGCATGTTCCGTAGTAGCGCTGACATATTTGATATTCTGTGACGATCCCTTTTCGTTTTCTTTCTTTCGCGACTGATCCGCGACAGATTGTAGGGCAGGCCGCGGAGATGTCAGATCTTTTTAAAGGGAAGCTTTCTATGTATCAATGGTTTGTGCGTGAGCGCCGGAAACGCACTGCAGGAACGCAAACTTACAGAATGGCACAATCTGCGCATCTACGCACACAATAGAACAACGGCGCATGAAAAACGTATCGTAGAACACTACAGTTTGCATTCGCAGTACCGATAAGTGCAACGGGAACTGGAACGCCACGATACCCCGACAAACTGTCCATATCTGCACTGCATTACGCGCGTCACGCAATGCATTCCCGGCAGCCACCATGGGTAGGCGGAGGGTGCAGCGCACGGCAGAAGAGACTGCCGCACGCGAACGTACGCGCGAGCGCGATCATGCCCGTAAGGCGATCCCGTGTATCGGCAACGGCAGAGCATCTGACTGTCTACCACAGCGATTACAATTCAATACTGTGCATGTGTAGATACGTCCGTGAAAGTGTGAGTGTGTGCCTGTAATCAACGGCTACATGATCTAGAATAAAGGCTATGCAGCAACTTAAGGAAATGTGTCTTCATTCAACTTCAACGTTAAAAAAATAGAATCCCAAACAAGCAGTCAAATCACATATGCATCGCATCGGGTCGCTCAGCATTTCTTAGGTTCGTTGAGTGGTGGTTGGCTTTCGACTTTGATTTTGATTCGATTTGCATGGGAGAAAGCTTCGCGTTCAATCACCTTTCTTTAAAAAATGCACTTTGATTTTCTCTTTTTTTTACCATAGGAGGATCTTAGCTTATAGTACACGTATCTGATGCGGCATGGAAGCTGTACGCTTACTCAAATAGCGCGGAAGCGCACGAAATTATTGAGGAGATCCTGGTTGTTTTGTGGTCACGTGCACTTTTATCAATTTACACGGAGATGGCGGAAGTGGGAGGCTGAAAAAAATGCGTCTCTACACGTTTAAAGGTGAAAGAGCGTCGAACTCACGCTCACTGCACTTTTTCAACTACAACATTTCACGATCATCTCCTCCTAATTAAATTCTCCAGGAATTTAAATTTTAGCGGAAAAACATTGGACGCGACCTCTGCATATATTGTTTTGATTATCAGAGCTGTTGCCTATTTTTTTCCGAGAGCGATCCCAATATTTTGTCCTAACGACTGCGTCAAACGTTGAGAAATTATCAATGTATCGAATGTCACCATCCTACGAGCTTCAAAAGACACAGGTTTCTCGACAGCACGTCCGTAAATATTTTTCAATTCTTCTGGCATGGTTTATCTATACAATCTATGATTTATGGCAAATAAGCGTCAGTACGCAACAGTAAATACGGTTGCACCACAAGAACTACCGGTGCGAACTCCATAGCATGGGAGTTCCCTCATCTGACTCAATCAATATAAAGTACACATATGCTATCAACGCTATGTCAGCCAGAGATTAAGAAGCAGGATTAATGTTGTCACTGGCAAGTGCACTTTACGGCATTATGCCTCAAATGTGCCGATATGAGTCGACCTTAGACGACACTGAAATACCGCGCCCACGCTCCTACGACCAATGCTGATTCCATATCTGTCGCGTTTTTTTTTTCTCATGACGCAGTTGCTCTCACGGTCCGATGACTTGTGCTTTGTACAATAAACAAGTCCCAGGTTCTCCTGAAATGCGAAGCATTCATCGCGATAGCAAAGTAATATTTACATGATGCAAGCTGCACAGTGTTTGGCCGGTATAAATACCAGTTAATATTACCTTCCTAATTAAACAAGCGTGGTGCCACGCACGCGCAGGCAAACATGAACATATCTCACTCGCCTGCTGTTTGAGCATAATGCTGGCATGATGAGCAGCACTGGCCGCAAGGATTGCGTGTGCTTGTCCCAAAGCTTGCCGTTTCGTGCAAGCCACGCGCTCTACTGTTTTAATTATGCCGCATCTCCAAAGCCGAGTATGCGCAGCCTCCAACATTTGATGCGCAGGGACCAGCGGGCATTAAGCCGGCAGCACGGTGGCGACTAGACAACTCGGCTCGCGCTCGCATGCCCGCCCTTCGCCCTAGCACACGGCAACAAACCCGCTCCAACATAGAGAGCGCCTTATGCGCTAGGCTGCCTGTGCAGCCCCGGCCGGTTTAAAGAAGCAGACGTACGCTCTCCTCGAGCTTGGCTGTAGAGCAGCACAGGCTCTACCACGTGACTTCGAACATTGGGCGCCGGAAACGGCAGCGCTCCCCCTCGCATGCTTGCCCTCGCACCCAGAGCCCACCACCAACATACGGCTCGTTCTCTCGCACTCTCAATTTATTCGGGCAGCAATGCAGCGACGGTGAAAAATGTACCTGGTATTTTAGAGGACTTGACGTCGCAATTATAAATCTGAGTACGTTTGCGGATATTTGATTTGTCAAGAGCAGAGGACGTGTGCAGCTACGCGTTTTGAGCTTTTAATCAGAAGACGTAGGAGTCCAATTTTTGAATTGAATTGGTGTTTTGGGCTACTTGCGTACTCAGCTTTACCCTGATTCTGCTACACTACACTGAGTATGATTGATGCCTCCAAACCTAAATACAATGCATAACTTAGTCAGCCGGTATACTGCAACAAAACGTTATCAGACACATTGTTGAATTTTCGCGGCTTGGTTAGCAGCTTGAAGAATGCGATGGGACATGCTTTATTCTGGGTGCCAACCTGTTTGCATTGGCAGCGCATTGACGTCTTCTAATAACAATTTCAATTAAGAGACGAATTAGGTATCAGAGGTAGACGTAATTTGCCAGCTAGCATCGTCTTCATTTGCACCACTTATCGGTCGCGGGATCGAATCCCGGCCACGGCGGCCGCATTTCGATGGGGGCGAAATGCGAAAACACCCGTGTACTTAGATTTAGGTGCACGTTAAAGAACCCCAGGTGGTCCAAATTTACGGAGTCCCCCACTACGGCGTGCCTCATAATCAGAACTGGTTTTGGCACGTAAAACCCCATAATTAATTATTTTTTGCACCACTTATCACCCAAAAATGCGAATCATGCCAGCTTCGTACAAGATGCTTTTGAGTCGAGAGGAGGGGCTGAAATAGGGAAAACTGAAGAAGCAAGTGGAGGAAAAACCTAACTTTCACGTTCTTCCTCAACAAATGCGGATATTTTTAAAGCTTATATACATTCAAAGGCTACTTGTTAAATATATCTGATTGCAGGTGTATGTGACGTCGGTCGAGCTTAATCTCCTGGCTCCTAGGACCATACTACATTGTGTAGCGCTGACCTTCTGGGCACCGGATATCTCTCCTGCCAATAAGTGTTTTAATACAGCCTTAAAGAACACTAATTAAAGCTACCCTTCGAGGTGACAATTGCTCGCCATATCAACTGAAGTTGGAAGAATGGGATGCAGTTGCGGAATGTAATAAATTTCCACATTTTCCTGAAGGTTGCGTATCAGCGCGACTAGATCTTAATTTTATATTGTTCTGTTTAAGGTACTTGCTTTCTCGATTGAACGAATTTTGGTGCAGCTCGCGCAAAATAACAAAATTCAGCGAAAGTTGCTCGTTCAGCATTGCAGTGCTTGCTGTTTCATTATTGGGATGCGTCTCACCTGGTGAACAAATATTACTTATGTAGATTTGCTGCAACTTGTTGATATGGTAATATTGCAACCGAGTTTGGTCTTTTGTGCGCAGGAATTGACCGAAGAAAAGGTGTTCTTCATCAGCGTCTGTCTGATGTCGTGCACGATCACGTCCCCAAATGGTCCGTTTGGTGGCGACTGCAACAAGGCTGTCATGAATTTCGCCCCGTTTGCTAAAGCCTTCAGTTGTGCGCCGGGTTCCAAAATGAACTCTGCAAGGAAGTGCACATTTTTCGACTGACAATTTGACACTCTCTTTGAACTATTTCACGCTGCTTTTACAAGGTGATTCGCATCGGTTTCGCGTTTTGCTGTGGTTATGTAATTATGATTGCAACTATTTACTATGCGTAATTTCCGTTCACTAGCAATGAGCATATGAATTTTAAATGCTACCGCGCCACCGTCATCTTGTGTCGTTGCAGTAAGACAGATTTGTTCTTGTCCAATGCGCAATTCACCGTGTATATTTGCACTCATCTTTCGCGACACTGCGGCTCAACTGTATTCGTCGTTATTACTCTTTTCCGTGATACGTGACTGCACAATTTATCCAACGACCTTTTAAATATACGCTATCTTGTTTACTCAAGTTTGTGTTTATAATGCCCGGCTCTGGAAATGCTTGGTTAATTATGCACACGGATAATAGAGAACTATAAATATAATGAACCTTACCAACAAGTTATGCTTTGTTGAAACGCTGAGGCTGTTTTTGACAATCTGGCATCAGGGGGAGCCACTTTGAAATTCGATACCACCACCACAAGCCTCCTTCGCACCGGCAGGGTGTCGCAGATTATTAAAGCAAAAGTTCCTTTGCCTACCATTCCATGGTGTGGCCTGAGTCAGTAAGAGACCTGTTGGTTGGTCGCCGGTAGGGTTCTCGTCGAGTAGATTCAACCTCACTTTAAATAACGACACTCACTGCTGGTGAGGGCCATGATAATGGTTTATACGCTATTACGTGTTTATACCTTTACTGTGCAGTTGAGTGAGGAGCCGCCTTAGTATTCCATCGAATTTTACGTGCACAGAGATTCGCTTGTCGGTGGTTGAGGCCCGTCTGATTGGAAAGCACGAGGTAACAACGCGCCAGTATTAATTCGAAGGAGCCCTCCGTGCAAAGCGGGGTTAAGCGCTCGTCCGCGTTTTTTTTTTTATGTCGCTTTGCCCTGCTTCGAGCCGCACCACTTAGCTATATGGAAAACCAACTAGCCCAAACCATCACCCTTCTAAGTGATGGGGAAGCGTAGGAAAAAAGAACAAGCACTGCACAAGTCAAACGACAAAAATAATAGCGCAACATCGTTAAAGCGGACGCGAAGCCACCGCCGACGGTGAACGCCGCCGTAACCGCTATCGCCGGAAATGCGAAGAAATTATCCGATTCCCACCGGGATCGAACCCGCACCCCGCTGCGTGGGAGCCATATACTCTACCACTGAACCACGCAAGCGCTTGCTGTCGGCAAGCGGAAAAATGCCCTATTGACCCTTTTCGGGGAGCAGTTTGCTATAGAGGAACGAGATGGCGCTTTCGGCGGCGCGCCATACGTTGCCTCAGCGAATGCGCACGAATACGAAACCATTACTGCGTCTACCCTCCCATTGTGCGATCAGCTCTCGAAAATGCAACTGGGTGTGCGCTAATGAACTGTGCCCAATTCATACTGCAACATGTGTAACGATAAAGGGAAGACATGTGCGCGCTAGTTCACTGCAAGAATTGTGATTCACATATTAATGAATGGAATCAACCTGTGTCGCAGCTGCTGCATAAGGACTGCTTGTGTTGGCGCCCTTCGCGATGCACCGCTTTCCTCAAGGATAAAGAAATATAATTCATCCACCTGCGCTGTATAGCTAACCTCCACAGAAAGGACTTCAATTCCGGAACGTCGGCACTTGCTAGTGAGTACCGCTCGTTATAAAATGAAGTAGTGCCACTTACTGGCATTGTATGTTTCCCGCGCGTTATCTACACACATCCACCCGTACTTGCGCGAAAACTTACGCCCACCCTATCGCCAACGTGTGAGTGAATAGGCGCACACTTGAATCAATGTGCCGGAGCATGAGTGACGGCGACGACACCGACAAGACACGAATGCTGGAAGCCGAATGTTTCGTGACGGTCCACAGAGTAAGCGAGAGAGTAGTGATAATACGTCTTTGCTACGGGCTACCACAAAGTACAGAACATTTATATTCCAAGCTTTGTGCGCAGCAAGAACAAATTTATCGCAGCAGAGCACACCCGCGAGTGATTACGCTGAAAATAAACAATCAGATAGTGGCCGCACCGGGGAACTTTACTGAGTCAGAAATACGACAAGCCGCTGGTTCAAACTGTTTGCCAAATAAAGAACACAGAGCACACTGATCCCGATTTAATTCATAAGCGGAAAGTTTGGACAGCTTAATTGGAATACATTTCTAGCCCCGCTTTTAGTACAAGCACCGTATACGCTGCTCACGCCGTTTGGACAAGGCGTAATGAGCTCTGAAAGCACTTACATGTCCTCTAAAGCTGTGGTCAAAGCATCGTGTCGTACACGCAGTCACCGTCTACGATACGCGTCGAAACAGAGGTTTGCTGCGCCGCGCCGGCGTCACGCGCTTGCATTGTAAACGCGGAGGCAACGGAGGCGGCTGAGGCAAGCAATGGACGCGTCACCACGTGAACAAACATGGCAGCGCCCACGGGAGTGCCGCGAAAAGGGTCAATAAGGCAAGCGCACAGGGGCAGACGACCCGAGCCTCCGCCAGTATGGTGGCGCCATCTAGATAGGGCGCCTGCAAACGCGCCATGCGCAGGCGCAGACGACGAGATGCGATTCAGACGAGGCGCAATCTACGCGATCCCGAGCTGCCCGAGCTGCCGAGCCTCCGCCAGTATTGTGGCTGGCGTCATCTATTTAATGTTCCTGCAAGCGCAGCGTGCCCGACATTTAAATTGCAGTTGTAAGGCTTGGTCGGGCTCAGCAGACTGCTGTGCAGAGAGCACTAAAAGCCGCAGCGCCCCGTCGACGCCGGGAGGACAGTTCAGATCGTTCTCGTCAAAACGAGGCGAACAGACTACCGCGCAGACCCTGTTGTACGTGGTGCCCAAATTGGAGGTACTCTTGAGCCGCTCAACCAGCTTACGCTGTGACAGTGCTGCGTGTGCCGCGCAGGCCTGTGACTTTTTTTGAACATTATTCTTTCAGCACAGCAGCACAATGATGTGCCTATTAGACCATGAACTACCAAGCGGCGAAAGCTAAGGTGAAAGCCGCTGAGGCAAAGACTTGCGGTCAGGCAGATAGAAAGCGCCCCTAAAGCGCTGAGTTCTAATAATGCTGAGCCGATGTAGATAGCACCATAAATAAAAAAGAAAATCCTATACATAAGAAAAGAAGGATCAAGCGCTCAAGCGAAATATCAGGAAGCCAAATATATTCTAAAGAATATCCGAAAGGGCATGCATTTACCTCTTTAACATACAAATTGGATTTATGTTTTCCTAAGAGAGAGAACATTCTATAGCTCCCGAGGCACTGCTTCGACATGAAAATATAATCAGTCCAGAGGAGTTCCGAAGAGGTCCGTTCTTCTCCCTATTTTGTTCTACTGAGTTCAATTCCACAGTGTGATGACGTACAAGTGTATGTTTACGCAAAAGACGTTCCATTATGTGCGTCAGCGAGTGATATTATCACCCTACGATCCTGAAGGTTTCGTCGCCTTGGTAGCGGTTTGAGAATGTTAGCATATCACTAAATATTGGCAAGAGTGTCATGGTTGTATTTCTCTTAAACATACCTGTTACTATTAAAATTATGGGGTTTTACGTGCCAAAACCACGCCGTAGTGGGGGACTTAGTACTTAGTACGGTAGTAGTGGAAGTGCACGGGTGTTTTCGCATTTCGCCCCCATCGAAATCCGTCCGCCGTGGCGGGATTCGATCCCGCGACCTCATGCTCAGCAGCCCAACACCATAGCACTAAGCAAGCACCGCGGATTACCTTTTGCTATACCCCTCCAGTAACGTCAAGAAATAATCCCTCAGCGCGACTTTATTAAATATCTAGGCGTTATATGCTATCCAAAACTTAGCTGGCGCAACCACATCGAATATGCTACGTCTAAGGCAGCGCGCTGCTGACATGATTCCATAACTCGGTCACCACCGCTCCGGGCAACGCAGGGACACGCTCATTATGAGTTATCGTATGTATGTTCGATTGCTTATGGTAATTTGGGTGCGTTTTATTCTCAGGTGGGCCAGCATACAAGATTAACCTCGTTGTTCTTCTAGAGCGAGAGGCTCTGCGGATTTGCCTTCGTTTGCATTATATACATTATGCATTATATCAAGCATTATATCATGCATTATATCAGGAAGCCCGTTTGCCCACGCTTGTTTGCAAATTGCTGATTCTCACAGTAAAAAAAAAACCCACGTAAACATTCACGAATCTTCATTGAGACGTATGTTTATTGAGGAAAAATCTCCATTCTTTGAAGAAACATTGTGCCGTCTATTCAATCCGCAGGTTTTTTTGTGCAAGCGCAACTTGAAGCATTAAAATTTCAGATACGCTAGGTAATGCCCCGAAGAAAGCTCGTAATTACTCTTAATATTTGATTTGATATATTTCTTTACAATGCTAAACTCCTGCCCACGAGATATTTAAGCGGCCTATTACAATATCATTTAGCGCAATTAAAAACCAATTATCTAATAGCGAATGATTTATATATGTGTGAAGATAAACCGGGTGTATAGGCATTTTTTCTGAGGCGCCGTCCTGGTATTATCCAATGCGTGTTCCTGATTTTACACCTATATTCCACGCCGAAATATTAGCAAAGAATTGAGCCCTTAGAAACATTCCTGTAAATTCTTCGACATTTGTAGTAGTGACGGATTCGTTGTCAATGTGCACAGCACTCACCTCATATCCTCAGAGTGTAGTTTTATTTGCACTAGATTCATGAATATTTCCTACCTTACATCTGATGCCCTTGATCTGGGTTCCAGGTCACCGTGGTTTCTTATTAAATGAAATGCCCACACGTTTGCGCGTGCATCTCTAGATGGACCAGCCATGTATGTTCTGCCAACTTCTGCTTATATCACCGCGGCTAGATTAAGAAAATTTTCGCGTTTAAATATTTCTGCAAAACAGACATTCCCAATAGCAGAAATAAACCATTTGATTTTCCCCTTGGGACATCAATGGTGTCCCACGCGTGAATGAGAAATCACCCTCACAAAATTAGGATGCCGTATTCAACCACAATATTTTTTAGACAGGTCTCGTAAGGCGCTGTCCCCTTTATGCCATACCTTCAAAAAAACATCAAACCGTTGATATATTTTATTAACTCTCCCGCATATTTGCACTCCAGAGAAAAAAGTACTTCGGAATTCCATTTCGAAAATTAGCATTGCTGTAAGCACTGAAAGCATTCTCCTTTGGGGTATCTAAATTTGGTTTTAGCCACGCGCACGTATGCGCGGCTGTTTGCAAGTTCCTTGGTGACACAAGGATAATGTCTGGTTGATTTACTGGTTAAGGAGTTATTTTGCAAAATTCCGATTTAAGTTGATTAAAAATTATTACCCTACATTGCTCTCCTTTCAAAACACACACGTTTTCCTCTAAGGAAAAAAAATGTCTCAGGCATTAATTTGTCTACTTGCACAAATTCAACTGTTCCCTCAGATATACTTTTTCCCTGAAGCTTTCTCCCCCGCCTCACCCGTTTAACCGCTGGCTTCTTGGCTATTCCCCCGTAGTGGGTACGCGTCATAATATATCAAGATCTAGAGAAAGACCAGCATTCTCAAGACAGAAAGTTTTCCTTTCAGTTGTGGTGCTAAAGACCATGCCTCAACACTAAAACCAGCTAGCCCAGCAAGAACCTCCTCTGCGTTCATAATGCTTATCGCAGTAAAAGATCTGCTGGAAAAAAAAGTACATGCTTTGGTTTGCACAAGCGTTAGGCAGTATGGTCCGTTCCCCACGTCATCCGTGCACAACAAGTGGATAATCGTGGCAGCCGACTATTTAACTCGCTATACGAACATCGTGCTTCGTCACTGTGCACCCGTACAGCGCACGCACCCATTACCTCTCATTGAATTCTACTGCTCATAGACAAGGTCTCATTCTGATACCGACAGTGATAAAGCTGACATTAGCACTGATATTTGCTTCCTGAAAAAAAAAGCGAGAACCGAACTAGTTCCAAGTCCTTAGAAGGAATGTGTAACATTTTGTGACTTCGGTCATTACTTTTTTTTTCATGTACATTTCCTGTGGCACTGTCGTCAGACGGTCCCTTTACTTTCGCGCCATCCTCATTAGCCGACTAGCACCCGTTAGCTCTAATAACTTCAGTTAGTACTACAATGTCGCGCACTTTCCTGCCTAATGTGAACATGAACCTGACTTCGACTTTGTCTAGCTGCAATCGACCGTGTAATTACAGTCTAGCCTTTTCGTGCGCAGCTATCTTGCTGGCTGGGTGTTTGGAAAGCACATATATACCCGCAGTTTTAAAAGGATTCATTTGAAATCAACACACGAGGATGCTGTCGACGAACGCAAGCTGAGATCTCTGAGATAAAAATGTGAGAGTACTTTACCGCCGTTATGTGAAATCACATAATGTGGTTCTTGAGGTGGATGAAAGATAAGCCAATGTGACCTTCGGTCAATATGTGCAGCTGTAGCACTCTCAATATCCAAACGCGTCACGCCTGTCGCATATTAGCACTAGCTTGACAGTACAAGCTCAAGCATTTTGCAGTCATTCTTACGCCTTCTTTCCACAAAGAATAAAACGGCTACCAACATCACAGAACGTATTCTACAACAACGAGAAAACTATTGCTTGAATATGAGATTGTGTCGCGCAGATAGCTGCAACGCAATAGTGGTTATGATCCACGGTAGTCTACCGGCTGGAAGCAAGTAACTTACTTTAAAAGGCTTTGTTCCTATCGCTTACCAATGATTCATTTGATCTTTTTGGTGTTCATTCATTTGAAAACATCCATATATGCACAAAGTCGCTCCTGCTTCTTTTTCTCGTTGAACTTTGGAAGCTATGAACACTTTTTGTTTCTCTGATTCCCACTTTACCAATGGAAAATACTGTAACTGATTAAAGTAGTGGTGTAAAAGTCTTTGACGTGTGATGTTGAGTTCATTATGAAGAAAGTTGCTCAGCAAGATTCAAATATTGCTACTTTGGGTTCCAAGAGCTCAAATTTCTCGGCCATGTCGTTGGTCCTCAAGGCGTCCGACCAGACCCCGACAAGTTAGCTGCCGTCGCCGAGTTTTCACCACCCACAGACAAGAAGGCTGTCCAACGCTTCCTTGGTTTGTGCGCCTATTATAGACGCTTTGTCGAGGGATTCTCGAGAATTGCTGAGCCTCTCACACGGCTTACACGCGACGATGTGCCATTCATTTGGGCGGACGAGCAGCAGCAGTCGTTCAATGAATTGCGCCAGCGTTTGCAAGCTGCCCCAATACTTGCTCATTTCGACGAAGACGCAGACACAGAAATCCATACTGACGCCAGCAATGCGGGTCTCGGCGCAGTTCTTGTGCAGTGGCAAGATGGTGCGGAACGTACTATTGCTTATGCAAGCCGCAGTCTCACCAAGGCTGAGAAAAACTACTCAACCACTGAAAAAGAATGCTTAGCGGTTGTGTGGGCAATTAGTAAATTCCGACCCTACTTGTACGGTAGACCCTTTAAGGCTGTCAGCGATCACCACGCCTTGTGCTGGCTTGCCAACCTCAAGGATCCTTCAGGCAGACTAGCCCGTTGGAGCCTGCGCTTACAAGAGTACGACGTTACCGTTGTCTACCGATCTGGAAGGAAGCACAGTGACGCTGACTGTTTGTCCCGCGCACCGCTCCCTACGACATCGTCGGACCCTGACTATGACTTGCCATTTGTCGGCGTTGTCGACGCCGTAAAGATGGCTGAGCACCAGTGCGCTGACCCTGAGCTGCTGCCGCTGATCGACCACCTTCAAGGAGTTGAAGGTGTTTTACCTCGCTCGCTCGTGCACGGCTTATCGTCGTACTGTTTGCGCAACAACGTCCTTTACAGGAAAAACTGCGGAAGCGGTCCAAATACGTACCTCCTTGTCGTGCCGTCGGCGCTGCGCCAAGACATTTTGCAAGCCTGCCATGATGAGCCATGCGCGGGACACCTGGGATTCGCTAAGACATTAGCAAGGATACGACAGAAGTATTACTGGCCCCGGCTTTTTTCTTCTGTTCAACGCTACGTGAAGACCTGCCGCGATTGTCAGCGCCGCAAGAAACCGCCCTTTAAACCGGCTGGCTTTCTCCACCCTGTGGACCCTCCTCAAGCACCGTTCCAACAAATAGGAATGGATCTACTTGGGCCATTCCCAGTGACCTCTTCGCGCAAGAGATGGATAGTCGTCGCTACCGACTACTTAACCCGGTACGCCGAAACCAAAGCTATTCCGCAAGCAAACTCGTATGAAGTGGCCAAGTTCTTCGTTCACCACATCGTCCTGCGACATGGTGCGCCTTCTGCTGTCATCACGGATCGCGGTACAGCATTTACAGCCGAACTTATGCAGGACGTTCTCCAGCTAACACATAGCTCTCACCGCAAGAGCACTGCCTATCACCCTCAAACCAATGGATTAACGGAACGTCTGAACAGAACGCTGGCTGATATGCTCTCCATGTATGTCGACGTAGAGCACAAAATGTGGGACGAGATTTTACCCTATGTCACCTTCGCGTATAACACTGCTGTACAAGAGACTACACAGTTTACGCCGTTCGAACTTGTATACGGGCGCCACGTCACGTCAAAACTTGACGCCATGCTACCTGTGGATGATATTAGCCCGACCAGCGAACACGTGGAAGAGTTCGTACAAAGAGCCGAAGAAGCCCGCCAGCTTGCTCGGCATCGTATCCGGAGCCAACAGCATACCGACACCCTTCGATACAACCAGGGTCGCCACGACGTCCATTACAATACCGGCGACTGCGTGTGGGTCTGGACGCCCATCCGTCGCCGTGGACTCTCGGAAAAGTTGCTCCGCCGGTATTTCGGTCCCTACAAGGTTACGCGCCGCCTCAGCGACGTCACTTACGAAGTCGTCCCCTGCAGTTCCGACCCCGGTTCGCTCCGTCGTCGTCCTCGCGCTGAAGTTGTTCATGTAGTACGCATGAAACCATACCATGCGCGTACGTGAACGCCCAGATGCACCTGAGGAACTTCATTTCTTGTCATGGCGACAGAACTTTTTGACGCGACCGAGACGGTCGCTTTTCGCACGGGGGCAATTGACACAATGATGTGGGGCTCACGCACAGCGGGACGGCGCGCGCAAAGGTCGGCGCCGTGAAAGACGACGAAGCGCGTAGGCTGCACGTTCTTCTTCTGGCCCGCCATTAAAGAGAAGCATCTATTTTTCAAGACTCCGTCTTCGATCTACGTTACAATATGAACATGTAATATCGGCGCTTGATGAACTGCACGATAATAAGTACAACAAAGTGCAACGTGAAAACAAGGAGGCGTGCACTGAGCTTATCGGCGGTAGAAATCACTTTTATCACTTCGGATCCTGCAGGCGCAGCACGTTCAGATGATATAAAAGATAATCACCCAAGCAACAGCAAAAGGCGAGTCAACGGGTTTACAGATACTAGAAAGAATCAGATATCGTATGAAAGTTCCATTAAAAGGCAGCGGAAGCAGTACAGCAGATGACAGACCGAATCATAGGGCAATGTTTGAATGCCTCGACAGTTTCAGAGTTCGACATCCGCTTATAGGCGATGTAGAAAGTAACATCTGTTTTCTGCGTCGTTTTACTTCCGTATGTAGTATATAAGATCGGAGAAATGTTTGGAGCATTGACGCTAGTTCTCGCTGAAGTTCATGATCAGTTCTCTGACCATAAAACTGCTGTGGAATTTATTTAACATGGAGACACCTGCGAGCAGCGGAAAAACATGCTTATTCAACAACGGAACTGCGCAGCTGTTTTTAGAATTCCTTGCCAAATGAAAGTTCTTCGACAAGCTGCGAAACCTGATTGTTATCCTTCACTACAATTCCTCACCGTCTGTTTTAAATGCCTTATTCCGAAAAGGCTTTTCCAAGCTCAAGTGATGCAAACCTCTCTGCGCTCCACGCAGACCCATTATTGGCTGCTATCAAACTTTGACAATGTTCATAGCAACAGAACATATCAAACACAGCAACAGCAGTTATACAGTCTCTGGTGACCATTAGCAGGTTCTGCACAGAGCCTTCTGAAGATCGAAGTCAAAATTGAAGCGTAGGCGATATTTCAGGGCGCGCAATTCACTGGAGCGAGCCTATAACAGGAGTTCAGTGGCATTGGTGCTGTATTACAACAGCTCCCTTCCGCCCTTGTCTTTATTGGCACTGTACACTTGAAGCCGTTGTTTTTTATTTATTTAAAGATACCTTACAGGCCACTAGAGGCATTGTGTAAGGGGGAGAGTACAATCAAACTTATAACTATGCAATAATTAGAACACATATGTGAATAAATATACAAAAAATCTAGGCTATGAAATGCGCGACTATACGTAGTGATACAGTGTTACATTATGTCCATGGAAACAAACCGAACGCTTTGGACGCGACAGCTGATTCAACAACGAAAGTTCACACAGTAAAACATATTCAACATATTTACAGAGCAAGCGAGGCATAATTAGGCTATAACAAAACTGCACTTAAGGCGCACTTGCACGTTATTAACGGCAAAGGCAATGAGAAAAATATGATATGTCAGGTTGTGCAGAGTTGTTTGGCACATGCGTTGTTAGAAGAAGCCGGAAGTTTTATTGGTCGTTCCAACACCATAGTCACCATAAATTGTTCGTGTGCACAACTGACATCTGTCGATCAGCCTCCTCTTCGCATTGGTGGCTCTGCACTAGTTGTATCTTTTCCTGATCCGTGGTGTCGTCAGTCGGGTTTCTTTGGAGTATAAACTTGTGCCTAAAAATTTAACCCTCGCGTGCTCTTTATACTTGACGTTGAGGTACCCGTAGCGACACATTCGGCGAGTCCAACGTGAGTCTTCTGTGTGTCGTGTTCGGTACTCGAAAGCGACTTTGGCTTCAAAGTCGCTTCAAAGACCTCTGCTGGTGCCCGTTTGAAGCTGGTGCCCTGGCTTCAAACGGGCACCAGCAGAGGTCTCTTTGTACCGCTTCGACGGCAATTTCTCCATGGCAGCCGCGTGCTATGGGATCTAGGTCAAACCGCCCACACTCTAGCCACACTATAGTCAGTTCTGAAAGGCACATCACATCTTTAGCGAACGTAGGGCTTGAAACGTGGGCCGATTCCCAGAATTACCACACCACGCGGTACTGGTTTTACCCCGGAGGCATCGCTTTTCAAGGATATAGCTGGCTTTTTTGGGAAGCTTGTCGATATTGCTGCTCGTATGGCATCTCATATAATAGATTTTCACCAGAAGAGGTTGCAGTGCCAAGGTACCGGTACTGCTCGATGATTGGAATATGGTGTCTTGGCTTGGTACGAGCACATTGCCGTTGTTTTCCTCAGATCCTAAAAGGTACATTACGGTGGGCTTCTTGGGATTGAAGCTCGGGCACAGTGCAGTAGGTGGCTAGCTAAGACGTGAACAAAGCTCTGCAGGTCGCCTGTGTTTTGCGAGAATAACACAAGATCGTCCCCAAGTAATAGTTCTGCCAAGAATCCAAACGTTGTGTGCACCTTCTCACATAAACTGCATCTGGAAGCCCTTTCCTGACTCAATAAGCTTGTGCCCCAGCCCCCTGCATACAGCGTGTGTATAGTGATGAGGAAAGTGAGTGCCATTGCTTCAAACCAATCCGGGTCATCACGGGGTCAGACAGTAAACCCAGACTACACACACTATCATGGGGATGACAGTTTCAAGCACACCGACCCACACGGGTGACATTTCTATGTCCACCACGCGGAGAAGCATTCGGCCATGTTACACCCTATCATGGGCCTTAGAGATGCCCAGGATGCAACCAACAAATTTCCATTTCTCAGAGCGCGCAATCTCCACACTTTCGGTAAGAACGACGAGTTTTTCCTGGTGTCACCAATTCCACCTAAATCAATTTTGCAGCTCTGTCGGACGCATAGGTTATGATCTGCAGCGTATGGTCCCGGAGGAGGGTTGCATGTCCATCCCTATTAGGTAACTAACAGACTTTCCCGCGCAGCCACTCTGCCGGTGTCGGGCCACTTGCGACATTACCGATGACTGTAGCTGTAGGACGTTCTCTGCCACGTACACCCAGGCCTTTGACGATTGCTGCTGGTATCCCATCAGGGCTTGGCGCTTTCTGGGGCATTAAAAGTGACGCTTGGATGGGTTGCTAAAAACGTAATGTTTCAGGCGTGAAAACCGTTGACTTCTACACGGATTTTCATTTACGCTGAGAAGCGCTCCCAACCCAACATAGCTGTCACCAGGAGCGTCCACGCTGAGCGCGTCTGCTTGCTAACGCTGGGCAAAACGTGCACTTTTGTTGGCGGCTGTTTACTTGTGCGCATGCTTTTGTACGGTGCAAGCGTTCTATCGACGGTAATGTTCAATAAAGGCACTCCCGTTTTGCGGCACTGTGAGCATTTTTTTTCAATATTTGCAAATAAAGTAGAGCATATTCTTACCCGTTGAGACAAGACCCAAGTCCGGCCACTTGCCTCTATGTACATTCCATTGATGATTTAACGTGAATGTTCCCAGCTTTTCTATGTGTTGGGCTGCTCCCTATGCCACTATTAACTGGGCATGCCCTATAGCGGGATGATCGCGCAAGGCAATCGCTCCGGTCGAGGGACATGTCCCATCGCATTCGTGCCTGAACTAACACTATTAGCCATAGATGAAACGCACAGGAGAGGATGTGGAGGCATTCATATAAAAATGACCCTGCTTTAGCTTATTTTTCAGGGGCTTTAGCGTGCCACGCTTCTCGTTCCGGAGGCTACGCGCTGTCTTCTCGGCATTGTCGCTATATTGATGGCCACGAGTCCACGACGCTATTCTGTCTCTATATTCACTCCATGCCAAGCGCATTACCCTCGACCGTCATCGTGAGACGGTTTCCACCCAATTTTTGCGATTGGTATTGAAGCATTGAAGCAATTGCCAACACCGAAACGTGTTTGCGGCCAGGCTACTCTACCTTACGTGCTTCCCAATAAAAATGCTGCACAACTAGCCCGCGCTCGGCGCTTTTTCTATTCCGCCGAGGATTGGAGAAATTAAAAAAATTTTTCTTTGTCATTGCAGAGCGACACATTCTCAGTTGCAAGTTGCCATGAGTTGGCATGAAGTTCATTGATAAGCTGTAAACCCAAGTTGAAATTAACGATATTCATTGAGGGGCAGCAGAGCCTAGGTGGCACAGACCAAGACCTCAAAATTTGCTTCAAAACAGTTACATTGAACAGCAGTACGTACCCAGTGTCACAAACCTTGCGCCGCATCCCCAGTCACTTATGCCAACGTCAAAGAGGTTAGATGAAGAGCGCCACTTAGGCGCACAGTGCCAAATACCCGGTGACGCAAGCATGGTGATACGGTTGATTTCCAGCCCTGTTTCCTCAGCACAGTAGCCCGTTGCACTGGCCTTTCGACTATTAAATGCCCCGTAATTTAGGTTGACGTGAGAACGGTTACAGACATAAATATATAGATAGGCAGTCATGCCCCGGCAAGTAGGTAAAGTACACAAGTAATACTAATTGCACTAAAAAGCTCCTGTACTTAGATATAGATATGCCCTAAAGAACACCACTTGGACAAAAATAATCTGTAGCTCCACGCTACACGACACCTCATAGCCCGCTGTAGAAATTGTGGACACTGAACCACACTTATTTTATCTGGTATATTCGGTGTACGTGTACGTACTTGAGTAAAGATGTCTCTGGTTAGTTGATTGACAGCCGTAGCATTCTGGCACGGGTCCGCCTACTAAACGTCGATCAGTTTGCATCGTTTTCGTAGACAATAAACAGTCATCGAAAAAAGATGCACTAGTCAATATACTAACGTTTTGCTAGCTCTGCTTTACCCTAGATTTTGGGCTTTAGGGTTTGCATCGTCCTTGATTCTTTGCGCCTAATATGTCACAATAATATATGGAACTATTATGTGGAATAATGTTTCGATTGCTCGTGTTCAAGGGCGAAGTTCCAGGGAAAGTACGACAGCCAGACAGTACCGCAAATATACACACTAGCTTGCGCCTGTAAATAAAACTTTTTCTGTTCTCTGCTAACCTCTAGCACAATTCATGGAAACTCAATGAGGATTTTTGTAAGGAATTAGAAATCAGCGAACTCACCAGCAGCAATGTCGACCACTGAGAGGTTACATTCGTTGTGAGAATGTTAGAAGCTGAGTATTTCGGCCCTAGCATCAATATAAACGAGTGATGAACGGAAATACGTCGTTTTACTGAGCTACTAAAACTTTAAAACCAGGAAGTTCTATGCTCGGAACGCAGCATGAACATACCGCAAATGGCACATTCACGTCACGTCACGCAAATGGCACATTACATCAAAAAACTTTACTGCACCAAGCACAAGACAACCTGCGGCTTTAAAACCACAGACAGTAAATAGCGAAGCAACTACGAACCAACTGATTTAATTTTAATTTATTACAGTGAGCGAGAGTTCGCCGGACTGCGTCTTAGAGAGGGGGCAATTTCTAGCCCGGCCTTCTGGCATGTGGACCGTACGGTAATGCTAGTAACATTTTGACCCTAGTGAAAGAGCTAGGAAGGATGAATATACGACATTTACATATGTCTCTAGGACTGCGGTCAATGTTCCATGTCATTCCCCCCCTCATTGTACATGACAGGTGCTGAAAACTCACGCGCTGCTGTCGTAAACAGAGACAGCGGAGGCCGACTGAGCCAAGCAGTGGACGCGTCACCAAGTGATCAGACTTGGCAATGCCCACGGGAGCGCAGTGAACGGCGTCTATAGTCACATATATGACATAAAGTCACGATTTCATGGAACAGCATGTGTCTGTTTGTTTGGGCACTCCCAGGGACTGCACTTTGCGCACAGATAAATGACCCTTGTCCAGCCGGTACAAATAGCTGCGCAGGGTCTGTCACTGGAACTGGTATTTCAGACCAGTTGAACAGATGTTCCAGAAGTTTCTCTCTTATTTCACAGGGGAAGTAGAGTTGACCTTTTCTTTACATCTATGTCCTAAACATACCAGGAAACAGTTTCGCTCAAATGAACAGACGCTGACGGCAGCTTCTACGCTAAACCGTGACGAACTTACTCAAAAAAATTTACGCCATGTCTAATATTGCATACTTTATTATACTAATATTGATTCTACCAATATGACTACTACAACCCCCGCATTGTCTATCACTTTAGGAATCCGACGAAACTTTGTCTCAGGTAAAGTATCACTACTATTTTCTTTCTGTTGAACTAATATCAGAAGCGTACTAGAATACAACGATGAACTATCGGCCCTGAGAGACATTTGTCTGATTGGTGTCATTGTACTTATATATTTGTGCAGCAATGCACATCGAAGGAGTAGGCGACTTTCCTTGTACACACCGCTTGGAGTTTCAGCTCTCTTGAGTCTGGAAGTACCATTGCTACACACAATGCTATAATTCGATCCAAGGAAATCGATGGCAAAAATATATTTAAATGCGCTAGTCTATTGGCTTCCATAATTCCATAATACACTTGTACTAGAAGATTTTCTAGCGCTATTATATTATATAGACAGGTAAGAAGGGGAACGCTCATGTGCTGTATAATTTACCATTGAACAGCGAATTTTTTATTGATTTATTTGGTCTCATGTCCTTTCAGCAATTCAAATACCTGTGTACCGTAACGCAGGGGAATTTCGACGCTATTTTGTTTTGATTTAACGCGTTGGGTGTTAAGCACAGCGCAAGTGTAGTTTTTTCTCTCTCTTGTTAAGTTGTCATGACCCTTCCTCCAAGCTAATTCCCAACCACGTGTAGCCTATGGAGGCTTCGTTCGAGAAGAAAGAGCATTGAGATAGTAATGACCCACCGTGGTTGCTTACTGGCTATGGTGTGGGGCTGCTAAGCAGGAGGTCGCAGGAACAAATCTCGGCCACTGCGGCTGCATTTCGATGAGGGTCAAATGCAAAAAGTCCCGTGTACTTATATTTAGTTGCACGTTAAAGAACTCCAGGTGGTTCCAATTAACCGGAGGCCCCTGTTACGGCTTGCCTCATAATCAGATCGTGGTTTTCGCACGTAAAACGCTGTAATTTAAAGAGATAGCAATGTTTTTCGGCGTTTTGTGTAATTTTCAACATCCCATTCACCAACGCTGCAAGGTTTTGCAGCATCCACATTAGTTTAACGTATTCAGCTAAGAACAATTGAAAGTCTCTAATAAATTATTGCGACTAATTATATGAGAACCTGCGACACATTATTCCACTGCGTTCAACAATGATTGGAGGAATTAGGAAGAAACGAGTAGCTAGTTGCCCTGTGAATTAGCACACAACGTAGTTTGTGAGCACGCAAAACGTGGAGCATAGGTGCACGCGGCTGGCCACTGGTACCGTACTGCAAGAGACCAGGAGGATACGCTAACGCACCATAATCAATGGTGTACCACTATCGCTGTCGTGGCCGGCTTTATCTTGCTTTCGCATACACCAACTGACATCCCTGACGCAATCTTCTGTAAACGTAACCATTCTTACCGTCGAAATTCCAGAATCCACCACTGCTGAGGGGGACAGATGAGTGCTACCACCGGGTACCTACCACTAAAATAGGTAAAATTGCACTCCCGGCTCCGTACTCGGCAACTAAGAAAGTTTCTGACGCTTGGAAGGACACCCACTTGATGGCAAGACGGCGGCATGGGACCGCCAGACTCCTTTTTGAGATTTCTGTGGGGCTTTCTCTCGATTAGCATTCTTAGGGCACTTCAAGCGCTTTCTATCTATCTATCTATCTATCTATCTATCTATCTATCTATCTATCTATCTAACCGCTTTCCCGCCTACCTGGGTAACAGCGTAGTGCGTGGTCGAATGGTTAGCGCATCGGGCTGCTGTGAAGGTAACGTGGTCAGAAATCAACCATGGGACCAACTTGGGTCATTGAGTATGTGGCAATGTGTACATGCGTGCCGCTCTTCAACAAACCCCTTTCACGTCGACATTAGTCACTGAAAGATGCGGGACTGGGTAGGTACCGCTATTCAAAGCAACTCTTTGACGCCGACTTGGAGCACTGTGTGTGTGCCGCTCTGTCTGTACTGCTCTTCGACGAACCTCTTTCATGCTAAGTCACTGGGCCTGTGTCAGTACGTGTGTGCAGGCTCTTCAATGAACTTCCGTGACGCCAACTTGGAACCTAGAGGAAAAGCGTAGAGGGAACGATAACGCTACGGATAATCAAAATATGATCCAAAAACAAGCATATACACGTAGAACGTGCGCATGGATAATGTGTAATGTTCATTCCGCGATGTAGCAATGTAGCATCAGAAAAGCTTTGAACTTTCGCCCATGTTCAGCGTCATTGAAGCCACTTTGCGCGCGCTCCTCAAGGACAGCAGCTGTTCGACGCTTTACGAAGCTGCGCCACGAATGCACTGGGCATTTGCAGCTTTTCAATGAACATCTTTCCCGCCAGCGATTATGCTAGCTCTTTCGTGAATGCACTGGTAGGTGCCAGTCTTCGATGGACATTTCGCCAACGTCGGCCACTGAGTATGTGATGAGTCGTTTCTAAAGGAAGTTGCAATAAGAATTTATCTTCCGGGTATATATATATAGGTTACATACTTTAAAATGTTGCCCCTATATGACCCGTCGGTTTGCACATTGCCGGCGCCCACGCTATTAGCTCTCGTTAGGGAATTTTTACAAAAGCAGTAATTCATAAACACACAGTTTAAGTCGGCAAAAACATTTCCATGGCGTCCTCTCCTGATTGTCGCTGAATTTCATGTCGGTTGGGCTCACATTTCTCCCAGGTCAGCAAGATATGCTGTAATAACTTTTTACAAATAAACATTGATCCTTCATCAATCACAGCGTACTCCCTACTTCAACGAAATGCAAAGTAGATGCCTTGCATAGTTGAACGAGAATACTGCGAGAAGCCAACTTCATGTGTCATAGAACGCGTAGAAATTGTGACGAGACGATTATTCAGTAATTTTTTTCAAAGCACATAATTATCATACAAGCTTTAAACATTTAGTACACGCCATCTATAAAGTGGCCATATTTCTTGTGATACAAAATCTCTGACATTTTCAGTCCTCCCAGGGAATCGAGGCAGCTTCATGAACGTTTCATGTAATTCTTCTAGAGTTCCAAACATGTGTGTTCAGTAGCTTTCATTTCACCCATAATTGACATACCCAGGTCACAAGTTACTTGCATATTGCACGTAACATTCCCCACATTCCTTCAAAATTGCGGACCGGAAATAATGTTTTTGAGTGCTTCTAATCGCATTACCCGCTTCGCTGTAAAAGACACACAAGAAAAAAAAACAGATAAACGACCTCCGGACCTGCCTCAATGCTGCCCTTTGGGTTTCTATATGCCAAAGCGTCACAGCCCAACTGCTCTTCGCGGAATCTAGAACATTTTTTTATTAAAGCACTTACACAGCCAATATCATTGACGTTATTGGGATGTCCACGCCTATAAAGCATATCACTTCCCCTGCGCCTAAAGGTCATCTGTTTAGAAAACGTGTTAGACGCTTTTCTGGCGACAGAGGATAGGCTGGACAAGAAAATCTGGTGACATCCGGTAAGACAAAACTGCATTGGCACGTTATTCACAGGAGCCCTTGTACTATCTGAATCATATATTTAGATTACCAGAAGGCTTTCGCTCGCGGCCAACTCTGATTTCCCAATTCAGGTACATATAAACCATGGAAATGATCCCATTCGACTATCGCTGAAGCGATCTTAATAAAATATGCTGCATTTAGGAGCGAATGAAAATACCACCGAGTGCCGCAAGCGTAATTTTTAATTCTCTGCTCGAGAATTTTTACAAAATGTCTTAAAATAGCTCAGCCTGATCAATATTGACATACATGGTTTAAAATTTTGTGACTATGCACCAGAAACAGATATAACACAGTTCTATATAGTGTATCTGTCAGGCCACCTCAATAGTTGAATGTTAAATATAAGCTTATAGTTTCTGTGAAATTGTAGCTATGTTTACGGGGCCTCACTGAACTCCTACGCACGAATTAGTGGTATGTATCACTTCAGTATATAATACATCAATTTGTCAGCTTTACATCTAAGTAAGGGCAGTGTTATCTGAACCTATGTTAATTTTAAGCAATCAGAAAATTATCTAAAATGAGACTTTTCCCCCTACAGTCGGTATGCAGTCGAACGCGTTTATAGCGGAGTGTTTCGGGCCTTCAAAATCCTTCGTTATACACGCTAGTTTGTTGTAAAGTTCGCACATTGCACCACTCACAACAAAGCCGGGACACAAATTTACCTTCATTATTCAGGTCATTTCGTTTTAGAAGCCTCCTACTTTATTTAAACTCTTTCGTTTAAGTACAAAAATATTACTTGGTCAAGCGAAGCCTGGTGGATTTAGGCGGATTTCGAGTGCTTGAGCGCCATGTGGTGCTTTGACACTGGGAATGACTCTTCCACATCGAAACTGCGAGAAGGTTGTGAAATTCTGAACTGATTTAAAAATTGTGGGCTTCAGCTAATCTTTAGTGATTTGATGGCTGCTTTAGTGGTCTGCGACGGGCAGGTGCGTTCGTTCGTTTGCTAGACCCGATGACTCTCGGTGCAAGCATGGCGCTTTCCTGTGCCCTGTGGTCGTGCGTATGCGCTTGTGTGTCCCAGGCAGAAGGCCACAACGCTGGGACCACAAGTTGCTGTATGTCATCGGCTATCGTTTCAAGAATAATCCCCGAGGTCGCTACTGAACACCGACGCTTCGGGAAACCTGACAGTTGGTCACCCTCAGGTAGGATCTTCCGGCTGCGGAGGAGTCTGTTACGTCTTAACCTGGTAAAGGGCATTCCTTGGACGTTTCCCACGACGCAGTCCGTTCATCATCACGCACCCAGACAACGACCGGGCCGCACAGACTGTGATGCGTAAGCAAAGGAGCTCACGTCGAGGCGACAACTACAGCGAATACCACTCTACCTGATCCTGACATGTGGTCCATCACGGAGAGACCACTAATTGATGAAAAAGGACAATGTAGGTCACTACCATGGGAACTGCGTCGATCTCGGTTTCCCAGATGGCCACGCAGCTGCGGCGAATGCGGCGGCGAGGGTGCAACATGGGAGGCGGAGCCCGGCGGATGGGCGTGACGTCCTAGGTGGGATTTTGCGAGCGGTTCAATGGTTATGATTGGCCGAGATACAGTCATCAGATTCCCTAGTCTAGTCTCTTAGGGAAGATTACTGTTTTATAAGCGGGTGGCTTTGGTGCAGTCCGAGTCCTGATGTGTCCCTGACGTGGCTGATGTGTGCTCAGACGTGTAATGAGCTCAGACATTCAAAGTGCTCCTACATCGAGTGGGCATCCATATCTGGAGCTACTGTAAAATAAATCCTTTTTCTATAGCTCCTACTCCCGGATGTACTTATACCTGTGCCTGGAGGATTACCGGCCCAAACGCTACCCCGACTCGCAACAGGCTGCAAGCTAATTTCTCTCGCTATTACATTAACTGAAATCGCTTTGAGGCAAGCTGTTGGTGGTTGTTTAGATCTTTCGAGAAAGTAGTTGAACTAGATGCGTATGTAAATTTAAGACGCTAAAGTATTACAGCGTGAGCTGTTGAGACTCAGCCAAGCTTTGTTACGTTTGTCGGGTATTTCCTGCACGCAAATGCAATGATCGAAGAATCAGAAAAACAGGGGACTAAATGTTCAGCGGTGAAACTTTGAAGACCTTAATTCATACTGCTAGTGCAAAAATAGCGTAGCTCTTAACTGTATTGTGACACTTGAAAACAGGCCTTTATTTATAAGACATTTCATGGTATAGCCGTCCAAATCTTTAGCTAACTTACTTAAATGCGTTTTTTTTCTGCTGTCCAGTGCATTACGATGGAACAAACTTGCGAAACGGTCGAGGCTAACTAATGCACAAAAAGCTCGTGAAGATAGCATAGTGATTTGTAAGTTTGTTCCTAATTTAAGGTGATGGCAGATAGGAAGTCGCCGCTCACGCACGCTAGTTAAAGATTTGGGCGACTCTACGTTGAATTCTAATTGAGAATCGTTGCGGGCACTTAGGCATTCTCTCACTCCTGACAATGTTTTTGACCTGTGCGCGCAAAAAATTTTGGGTGTCATCATCACCACCATCAGCCTATATTATATGTCCACTGCAGGACGAAGGCCTCTCCCAGCGATCTCCAATTACCCCTGCCTTGCGCTAGCATATTCCAACTTGCGCCTGCAAATTTCCTAACTTCATCATCCCATCTCGTTTTCTGCCGACCTCGACTGCACTTCCCTTCTATTGGTATCCATTCTGTAACCCTAATGGTCCACCGGTTATCCATCCTACGCAATACATGGCCTGCCCAGCTATATTTCTTCTGCTTAATGTCTACTAGAATATCGGCTATCCCCGTTTGTTCTCTGACCAACCCCACTCTCTTCCTGTCTCTTAACGTTAGGCCTAACATATTTTTGTTCCATCGCTCCTTGTGCGGTCCTTGTTCTCGGGCTTCTTTGTTAACCTCCAAGTTTCTACCCCATATGTTAGCACCGGTAGAATGCAATGATCGTACACTTTTCTTTTCAATGACAGTGGTAAGCTCCCAGTCAGGATTTGGCAATGCCTGCCGTATGCATTACAACACAATTTTTTTTCTTCTGTAGATTTCTTTCTCGTGATTAGGGTACCCTGTGAGTAATTGACCTAGATAAACGTACTCCTTTAGAGACTCTAGAGGCTGACTGCCGATCCTGAATTCTTGTTCCCTTGCCAGGCTATTGAACATTTTCTTTGTCTTCTGCATATTCATCTTTAACCCAATTCTTACACTTTCTCGATTAAGGTACTCAATCATTTGCTGTAATTCGCCTACATTGTTGCTGAATTGGACATTGTCATCTGCAAACCGAAGGGTGCTGAGATATTCGTCGTTGATCCTCACTCCTAAGCCTTCCCAGTCTAAGAACTAGAATACTTCTTCTAAGCATGCAGTGAATAGCATTGGAGAGATTGTGTCTCGTTGCCTGACCCCTTTCTTGATAGGTAACTTTCTACTTGGCTTGTGGAGAAGCAAGGTCGCTGTGGAACCCTTGCAGATGTTTGCTAAGATATTCACGTATGCCTCCTGTACTGCTTGATTACTCAATGCCTCTATGACTGCTCGTATCTCTACTGAATCAAATGCCTTTTCAAAATCTATGAAAGCCATATAGAGAGGTTGATTGTACTCCGCAGATTTCTCGATTACCTGATTGATGAGATGGATATGATCCATCGTAGAATATCCCTTCCTGAAGCCAGCCTGTTCTCTTGGTTAGCTGAAGTCAAGTGTTGCCCTTATTCTATTGGAAATTATCTTGGTGAATATTTTATACAATACTGAAAGCAAGGTAATGGGTCTATAATTCTTCAATTCTTTAACGTTTCCCTTCTTATGGATTAGTATAATGTTGGCATTCTTCCAACTCTCTGGTACACTTGATGTTGTGAGGCATTGCGTATAAAGGGCCGCAAGCTTTTCAAGCATGATATCTCCTTTATCTTAGGTTAAATGTACTGTTATTCCATCTTCCCCAGCAGTTTTTCCCCTGGTCATGTCTTTCAAAGCCCTTCTAACTTCATCGCTAGTTATAAAAGGAGCCTCTGTTTCCGGTTCATCACTATTTCATATGAAAGTAGCTTGGCTGTTTTTGGCACTGTACAGGTCAGTATAAAATTATTCCACTGCTTTTACTATGTCATCGAAATTGCTGATGATATTACCATGCTTATCTTTCTGTGCATACATCTTGCCTTGTCCTATGCCAATCTTTCTTCTTACTGATTTAATGCTGCGTCCATATTTTTCGGCTTCCTCAATCTTTCCCACATTATAATTTTGAATATCCCTTACTTTCTTCTTGTTGATCAGTTTGGCAGTTCAGCGAATTCTATCTGATCTCTTGAGTTGGACATTTTCATGTTTGGTCGTTTCTTTATTAGGTCATTTGTTTCTTGGGAGAGCTTACATACTGGTTGCCTTGGTGCATTACCTCCCACTTCAATTGCTGCTTCTGAGATCAACCCAGTTACGGTTTCATTAATTACCTCTATGTTGTCTTTATGTTCCTTTTCTAAAGCTGCATATTTGTTTGCCAGCACTAGCCTGAATTGGTCTGCTTTTACCCTTACTACCTGTAGGTTATCCTGTTTCCGCTTGAGCAATTTCACTCTTTCTCTCTTCAAATTGGGAGAAATCCTAGACTTCACTAACCTATGGTCACTTCACTTTACCTTACCTAATACTTCTACATCCTGCACGTTGCTTGGATCGGCAGAGAGTATGAAATCTATTTCATTCCTTGTTTCTCCATTAGGGCTTTTCCACGTCCACTTTCTGTTGCTGCGCTTCCTGAGGAAGGTATTCATTCTCCGGAGCCTATTTCTTTCCGCGAATTCCACTAACATCTCTCCTCTTGCATTCCTAGAATCGATGCCGTAGTTGCCAATTGCTTGCTCACCTACGGCATCGATTCTACGAATGCAAGATAATTTATCTGGTAATAATGCTTTCGGACGAACGATTAATGTTCATTATTTTTTTAGTATATTCCTTGAACGCATACGCAAAGCACTTTATTTTTTCACGACCATTTAGGTTACTAAGTCATGCCCAGCGGCAAACATTTAGCGGCGCCTTCATCTATTGGATGGATGGATGGATGGATGGATGGATGGATGTAAAACTTTAATGAACGTCCTCAGGTACGCGACTCAGTGCGCAGCGGGCCGCTCCCACGTTGGGACAGTCAGGCCATGCCCGACCGCCGCATCGTGGGCCCTCTGGACAGCCCATAGTTGCGCCCCGGCATTGGGGCTCTTGATAGCGGAAAGCCACTTGTCCTCATTTATTTGTTCTGTGCCTCGTAACGAGGGGCAACGCCAGAGCATATGGTCTAAGCTAGCGAAGTCATTGCAGTGCCTGCGAGAACTACTGGCATAAGTGTCGGGATAAAGCTTGTGTAATAAAGCCGGGCTGGGATACGAGCCTGTTTGCAATAATCGGAGGGTCAATGCCAGCGCTCTATTTAACTTCTTGTGAGGAAGGGGAAAGTCTCTCCTGCCAAGATAAAAGTGCTGCGTAATTTCATTGTATGTTGTCGGTTGATCTCTGTTCTCCACCACTCCTGGCCGGCCGGGGAGTTCTCCATGGTCGCGGAAAGCGAGACCTCGCGCCTTGGAGTGGGCCAGCTCGTTGAGGTTTGTGGGGCCTCCCATGATGGATCCTATGTGAGCGGGGAACCACGTGAGAGTGTGGGTGGCGATGCTTTTGCCGTGGAGGATGGGACAGGCTTCCTTACACACGGCGCAAACGCTGAAGGCGCAGATAGATGCCCTGGAGTCGCTGAAGATGTTGGCATGTTTCTCGTCCAGGAGGGCCAAGGCAATGGCCGCTTGCTCGGCCGCACATGACGACGTGCTTCGTACCGAAGCTGCGTTAACGGTCGAACCCTTGTGGTTGATCGACACTACTGCGAAATTTTTGCTGTTGCCATATTGGGCCGCGTCAACGAAGCAGCTGCCCCCAGGAAGTTTTGTCGCCCGGCGTAGGAGCGCCACGGCCCTCGCCTTCCTTCTTTCCACGTTGCGCTGGGGATGCATATTGCGCGGGGCGGGGGATATGATGATGTGGTCTTTCTGCTCTTTCGGAAGGCCCTGGTAGGAGTCTGCCTTTAGCCGGGGGGACGCCCATCTCTATTAGGAGTCGTCTGCCCGCCGTGGTGCCGGAGAGTCTGAGAATCTGTGCCCTTTCTTGTGCTTCTGCAATTTCTTCCAGTGTATTATGAATGCCCAACTGCAGAAGTCGGTCGGTGCGTGTGTAGTTTGGTAGTCCGAGCGCGCTCTTGACCCCCTCCTTATCATGGCATTTAGCTTGTCTCTCTCGGCCCTCTTCCAGACGTCCATGGCTGCTACGTACGTGAAATGGCATAACAAGAAAGCGTGCACTAGCCTTATCAGATTCTCCTCACTCAGGCCTCTCCTTCTGTTAGCTACCCGCTTGATTAGACCGATGACGCTATCCGTCTTCTTTGCTAGTTTGTGAATGGTGATGCTATTTGTGCCCGCCCCTTCTAGTGTCATTCCCAACATTCTAATGGTCGCGACTTTGGGAATCGGATCTCCGCACTTGATGTAGAGATTAATGTCGATTTCGGTGGGGGGTTTCCAACTCTGTGACTTGCGACCCTTTCTAGTGGGGCTGTAGAGAAGGAGTTCCGCTTTATTTGGGGAGCACCGGAGTCCCGTGTCCATTAGAAAGCGCTCTGTAGTGTCGACAGCTTCCTGGAGAGCGGCTTCGACTTGTCCGTCACTGCCTCTCGCGCACCAGACAGTGATGTCGTCCGCGTAGATCGTGTGACCGATGCCCTGGATCTTGCCTAGGTATCTCGAGAGGTCAACCATTGCGATGTTGAAGACGAGCGGTGAGATGACTGACCCCTAGGGGGTGCCTCTTCCGCTCAGCTCCATTTTCTCTGATTCCAAATCTCCAGCCTTGAGGATGGCGCATCGTTTGCTCAAGCAAGACTTGACGAAAGCATGGACGGACGAGCCCAGGGCAAGTTTAGAGATGGCGTCGAGAACGAACTCGTGACGGATGTTATCAAAGGCCTTCTCCAGGTCCAAACCAAGGATGGCTCTCGTGTCCCGAGTGCAGCGTTCCAGGATTTGGACCTTGATAAGCTTCATGGCGTCTTGGGTGGAGAGGCCTGGCCTGAAACCTATCATGTTGTGAGGGAAAAGGTCGTTGGTCTCGATATACTCGGCAATTCTGTTATGGATGGCGTGTTCGGCCACCCTCCCTACACATGACGTCAGTGAGATGGGGCGGAGGTTGTCCAAGCTCGGCGGTTTACCGGGCTTTGGGATGAGCATGACCTTCGCCACTTTCCATTGTTCCGGTAAAATTCCCTCCCCCCAAATGCGATTTATCTCATTTGTGAGAAACTCGACTGATTCGTCCTCTAGGTTTCTGAGAGCCTTGTTAACGTGATCCGGGCCGGGTGCCGACCTACTATTCAAGGCGTGTAGGGCGCGGCGGATTTCACTGACTTGGAAAGGATCGTCCAGCTCGGTGTTCGGCTTCCCTTTGAATACTGGGTATGCCGCCTCATCGGCCACAGTTTTGAGTGGCAGGTACTTCTTAGCTAGCGTCTCCAGCACTTCTGCTTCCGAAGACGACTTCTTGGCTTCGTGTAGCGCTTTAGCGAGGACACTTCTCTGGTTTGATTTGGTGCCGGAGTCGTCGAGCAAGTGTTTCAGAAGATTCCACTTCCCTCCCGTGCGCATCTGCCCGTCGATTGAATTGCAAATTTCGTCCCATTGCTGCCTATACAGGGCTTGGCAGTGCTCGTCTATCTGTTTGTTGATCTAGGGTTTCGGCTATCTTTTTCCTGAGCTTGCGATTCAAGCGTTGGCTTTTCCACCTCTCGAGGATTGATTGCTTTGCCTCGAGTAGGTGTGCTAGCCTGCTATCCATTTTTTTCTGTCTGTAGATCCGTTTCTATGATTTTGGTGGTGGAGCAGACATCTTGCAGAATTATTTTGGACCACTGAACGAGGCTCTCGGGCTTTTCTCCACGGGCAGCGCGGGCCTTGCGAACCTCTCGGAATTTGTCCCAGTCAGGGACCGAGAAGGCCTTTTTTCTTTTCTGCTCCACTTGTAGGCTGGTGGCCGTGATGTAATGATCGCTACCGAGGTCCATGAGCAGATTCGACCACACGGCTGAGCCAGCGTTTTTAACAAAGGCGAGATCCGGGACAGAGTCCTTGGTCGAGGAGGTGCCGCGTCTGGTGGGAAGGCTGGGTCCGTCAATAGGAAAAGTCCCGCGTCTCCTGCCTCCTGCCACAGGCTTCCGCCCTTGACCGTGTCGTGCGGGCAGTTCCAAGCGTGAAAGGGGGCGTTGAAATCGCCGGCCACTACCAGTGGAGAGTTTCCGGCAAGTTTCGTTGCCCTAGTTATGATGGTTTTGAAACGTTGTCTGTGATCGCTCGGGCTGCTGTATACGTTAAGTATAAAAATGCTGGAGATGTTGGATTGACTTGGGATGACTTCGACTAGGGATGTCTCCGTCTTGCTAGGCCGGACCCCTAGATCATGTGCGACGAAAGTGCACTTGCTGCTGACTAATGTACAGATTCCTCTGCCGTCCCCACGGAGAGCAATAGCTTTGTATCCCTGATCAGTCATCGTTTCTTGCAATAATATAACATGTGGCTTTTCTTTGTGAGTGCGAACAAACTGCTTCAGGGTGCATCTTTTATGTTGGAGTCCCCTGCAGTTCCACTGCCAAATTCTAAATTGAGTGTGTGGCCCCATCCTTGCTGTATAGAGCGCCTTCCAGCGTTGCTACTAGGGTCTCGAAGGAGGGAAGTCCGGGGACGTGCAGTGGTGGCGGCGTAGGTACCGACGCGCCATCCGGCAAGAAAACGGGACGTATGCGGGTCGATGACCTGATGTCCATTTCTTGCACCTTGGACTCTATTTCTGGCATTCTGTTTTCCAAGCATTGAATTTTGACGTTTTGCGCGTCTATCTTCTGATCAACTACCAAAAGTCGCTGATCCACTGCAGAGAGTCGTTCGTTAATGTTCTGGATCTCGAAGCAGATGGAATTCAACATTTCTCTAATTTCCGACTTGGCTTTAGCCTGTACATTTTCGGGCATGCTGGGAACGGCCTTTCTTTTGGCTGGGTTTCCCGGATGGCTCGCCTCCACGACTATGGGAACGTCTGCAGGTTGGGGAGACGGACTCCCCGAGGGGGTTGAACTAGGGACTGGAACGGAGTGAGGTTGATTGGCCATGGGAACTTCTGCGGGTTGGAAAGAGGGGGTCCCCGAGGGGGTCCCCGAGGGGGTCCCCGATGGGGTGGAACTAGGGACTTGAACGGAGTGAGGTTGATTAGTCTTTCTGAGCTCTGCGATTTCGGCTTGCATTGACTCGATTATGCTGCGCATCTCGGCGTTTTCTTTCCTAAGCTGAGCTGAGCTGAGCTAAGCCTTCATCTCTTGGAAATTATATATTCTCCAATGAGTGTATATTGGGTGATAATATATTTTATATCTTGTCATAACTTTATGACAATGACTGCAATGATTATGATAATGGAAGTAACAAAACTGGCATGAAGTTTTGGTATATGTCAGTGTACAGTGTATATTTATTAGCTCGACATGGCTATCCTTAGTTGTTCTATATACATTTTCTTTCTATAGGCACCTCTATGCATACATTTTCTTTATATCCACATATGCACACGGACACTTAAGGAGGCAGTGTCTGTCTGCTTACTACCCTCACCAGCACTGGTCGAAGGCACGGCAACGTCGCGTGCAGCCGCAGCCACTGGCGTCAACCAAAAGGTTATGCAGAAACTCCAATGAAGTTGTCTAAGTATGAGTCAGAATTGTGCCGCTGACTCTTCACCACACAGCGTGGTGTCATTATCCTACAATAATTACTAGAGGCAACTTGGGCGCTGCAAATGTTCAGCCATCAGGCGAATGTGGTTAGTAGATGGATTTATCTGATCTTCGTGCTTGTAGCATCACACGTTCTTATGGCTTCGTTTATTACGCTTTGTCTGACATCATGCGCAAAGATTCCAAAGCAATCGGCACTTTTTTTTAAATGCAGAAGGCAATGAGTCTGCTAGTACGCATAATCGCTGCTAGTTGCAGTGGTTCCGCTTGTTCATGATTTTCTTCTCCGTAGCTTGTCCGTGGCGTAATGGTTAAAATATCGGGATTCTGTGCAAGAGGTCATGTGTTCACATTTTGCTCCCAGAGAATTTTAATAATGTTTCACCTAATCATTTATAAGGCAATACTTTCTCGAAAATTATCAGTTTGCAAAGTCACCAAGCCGTTGTCACCAGAAGGACGAAGTTTAGGCAAATTCTTGTATTTACCATCATTCCCATGTTGACAGAGCCATCCTGCTTGAAGTGCCAGGGTTCATTCTAGTAATTGTATGCAACTCTATGCTTAGTGGCACATACCATGTGGCCCAAATTGGCGAGAGGTTCATTCCATAGTGGCAGGTACCCAGTGCATACAAGGCGCAGCTCGATACAGTGTTGGCGTGAAAGGTGCTCATTGAAAGACGGCACATACCCAGTGTATTTGTGACACAACAAGCTTAACCATCGGGCTGCTGTCCTTGAGGAACGTTTGATGACGTGGGTTTGATTCCACTCACCATTTGAGAAATTTAAGGGATATCTTCGATCATTGTAGAGCGGCACATTCCCAGTGGCGCCTACCTAGTTACTCAAGTTGGCCTCAAAGACGTTCATTGAAGAGGGGCACACACCAGCTGTAAAACAGCCAGTGACCCACGTTGGCGTCATAGAGGCTCATTGAAGACCAGCAGAAAGCGAGAGGCACATATCCAGTGCAAAACTTTCTTCAAAGAGAGGTACGCACCTAGTTCAGCCTCTACGTCGACCCTTGTCGGTGTGAAATGGGTTCGCTCGACTGAGGCACGTACATTATATTGCCGCATACTCAGTGACCAAAGTTCGTCCGATGGTTAGTTTCGAACCCTGTTTACTCAAGACTGCAGACCGATGCGCTACCCGTTCGGCCACAGACTACTGAGACACCTCGTTAGGCGGGAAAACAGAGATGCATACAAAGATACAAATATAGATGCAAACTTAGTTTCCAGAAAGTGCGTAAAATACCCTAAAAATGGCACCGCGTTAATACCACGTTGAGAGGGCTATCGAGCAAGCGTTCTTGCTCGTAGTGGTGGAGTGCTATCACACAAATATATGTTAGGATTCACACCTAGTGTGTACACTTGGCGCATCTATTCTGGCAAATACGAAGTGACCCCAGTTTTCTAATAGGCATGACAGCAACCAGCAGCAAGTTGTCCATTTGGGATCATACCTAGTGGACCATGTTGTCTGCTCGGCAGGACAGCAGCAAGTACTATCGCGATGAAAAGAAATGCGAACAGCGGAGTGCGTGGCCGAAGAATAACTGAAGCTATAGTGCGCGCCGTTCAGTCATCAGCATTGCCAGGCGCGAATGTCCGGTTTGATCACTCTGTGCCATCATGCACCCCCTATACAGCTATATTTGGTGTGTTCCAATTCTGGCCAGCTTCAGAGACAGCCTATGTAGAAAGCTAAGGATACAGCCGAGACAGCGTCAACGCCAAGAAATGGAACGCGTTTCGAGACGTCTGGAAGGCGCTTCTGCGACGTGACGCCACCTCGCGGCGAGAAAAGCACACATTATTTATGTATTTTGAGTATTTTCAGCTGCGAACCTATGAAAAACCCGATGTGATTTACATTAAGGATATAGAAAAGCGTGTCTACGTTTTCGTGTGCGCAGACGACTTTCCCGTCGAATTTACAAGCGTGCTGCTCAGTCGCTATCGTGTTTAGGCAGGAAAGTAGCCTGCATCGTTCTTGACCACGGTGTAAGAAGATAGGTGCTCCGACGGCGCGCCTGCGCTGGGGCGAGAGAGCGGCCACTTCGTGTGACCGGAAGTGAGCGCCGCTGCTAGGGGCAGCACGTGTTCAGGAGGCCTTATAGAAGCGGCACCACAGTGGATAATTTACGACCTCCGTCAGCATTTAAACACCCATACCCAAAGATATGCAATTTTTCGTTATTTAGACGCCAAATCCCGAGCAGGTAGAAGGTTTCATGCCACTTACAGTCAAAATACCATCATTTCGAACATGAGAGAAACGCGTCGTCTGCTCGAGCAGACGGCGCTGCGCTTACCGCTGCTCGCCGCGTCGGAGTCAATCGGAATGTCGGCAGAAATATAAAGGGACGTTCCTCCAACCAAGTAGAGTCGTTTTACGCGGGCAAACGACATATATTCATCAAAATAAAGCACTTCTGCCGCGCATGCCCATAAAAGCGCCAGTAAAGCGAGCGAAAAAGTGGGCCCCAGAACAGGTGCTGCCCCTTGCGGCAGCGGCGTGCGTAGAGTCACACTAAGTGGCCGCGCCTTGCGCCGCCGTCGGATCACTTTCCTTTTTACACCGTGTTCTTGACTTCGATGCTGTCTTCGCGAGGCTGTCTACTTTGACGTCTTCGTGAGAAATGGAACGAGACCTAAGATGGCCGCTGTCCGCTTAACCGTCTACTTTGCCATCTAAGGCGAGTATTGGAACACAGCCATTGACAAGGAAAGCTTATCACCTACCAGTCATGCATCTGAGACTCGGAACGCACACGCGGTGCGTTAGTGCCAGCCGGAACAAGATTATAGCGCTACGGTGGCGCCAACCGAAAGCACAGATTCACCTGCGACAGCAAAAGAATATCGGAGTTGGGCACGTATCTTTGCACTTGCGGACCGACGCTAGGCTGCGCTGACTGTGCCAAAAGCCACACTTTCAGCTGTTCGCGCTTCTTTTCATCGCGACAGTACAGCTTGCACTGTCATCGTTAATGCACCGTCACCTTTTCTCGTTTTCAAATAAAAGAGAAGCAAAACTTAAACAAATATATCCCATTATAGAGGGTGCATCATCGCAGAGCGCGCTCAAACCGGAGTTGCGCGCATGTTAATGGGGATGACTGGACGGCACGCACTTTACCTTCAGTTATGCTTCGGCCATGCGCTCCGCTGTTCGCGTTTCTTTTCATCGCGATAGTGCACGGTTTGTTTGTTGCTGAGGGTAAATACTTTTTAAGCGAAGCTTTATAGGCCCACAAGTTTCGGCGGTGTTTGTGGTGTCACGCGGAAAATTGGGTCGGTCCTGGTGATGGTGCGGAAAGGGTCCAAGTTCAATGGCACATACCCCTGTCATGTGGGCCAATCCTGGTGAGTGCAGAAAGGGTCCACGCTCAATGGCACATACCCCTGTCATGTGGGCCGATCCTGGTGATTGTGCAGAAAGGGTCCACGCTCAATGGCACATACCCCTGTGGGTTCGGGGACCGGTAACGCGCCCTTGAACTACCCTTGTTACACGAGGGACCCAAAGAACCAAAATCACCAGCCCTTCTGTCGGGAAAATAAGGGTAAGCCAGGCTTGCCGTCCGATTCTAGCGTGAGGGCTTCCGAAGCCCAAACGAAACGTCAGCGAAGAGCCGTGGACCCCAAGTTGCGGGAGCGCGATGTTGAGCATAAACGTGAACGAAGGGCCACCAACCCCGAGTTTAGGGAAAACGATGCGGAACTCCTGCGACAGTGTCATCTTGCTGCAAGCTTCGCTTACCCCCATTTTCTAGACGCGGGAAGGGCTCTGAATTTTTCATTCAGAATTAAGCTGATATAAACAGCATTTTCACAACATTCGGTCAGAAAACACCTAACTATTTGAAAACACTGAACGCAGCCACTGCGAACAAGTGGCAGATGATCCCTCAGCATACTCTTATGAGAGGGGAACGCGAAAGCATTTCTTTTGGCTAGGTTGTTTATACGGAGAGATGCTGCAAAGTGTTGTTGCCGAGTTGTGTTACAAAGAACAAGGCAATCTAAGATACCGAATTGTGTTTATTAACATGATTTCGTGCAATCAAAGTGGCATCGACACCACTTTACATGTCCTCTTCTATTTCGTCGTCGAGACAGTACGCATCACAGGTCTATTGTATATCGTAGCAGTACGACCACAATGGCGTTGTGGGTGGTGTCATTTAATAGTTTCCGGTGTCGTCATCGTCTTGTCGTTCCGGTGACGGTGTACATGCGTCGGGGTACTTAGACACTGTCATGGCCTTGTGTTCCGAGTACAGGTGGAGACGTCGGCGCGCGCGCCGACTATTCCTATGCGCTTTCGTATCTCCCCTACTGCTGCGGGGATTCCCCTTTCTTACGACGCAGCTGCAGGTGGTTGCTGCGACTGAGCAGAGCGCACAGCGATCGTTGCTGCGGCAGCTGTTGGCGCCGGCGACATTTCCGCTGGGAGAGGTCACGTGCTTTCCGGACACGACTTTTGCGGAAGCCTCGTGTGGACGCCTCGTGCGGACGCCAGCTGGATACGCGCTTTCGCCAACCTAGCCAAGAAACGCTTTCGCGTTAAAGTATCTCAAGCCTCCACAGCGTTGCACCTGATGTATGAAACGGAGTATATGCCAGAGCGCGTCGGGTGCTGTCTTGCCTGACCGGCAATATGCTGGCCTACAATTCGCGTGCACAGAAGAAAGTGTGCAGAGTTGGCGCCTTCGCCCAGCGAAGAAGCGCTAGCTCGCTGTGCTCTTGTGCGCAAGCGCTGCGGCAGCAGCTGGTCGCCGCGCTCCTGTGGGCCACGTGCAGCGCGCCTAACTATGCAGGGGGGAAATCTTCGGCGATTCTGATACAGTCGCATGACGTTGTCGATTTCACCAGCCGCTGCCTGGCACGTTGAAAACACCAGACTATATCTTGCTCTTGAGAGATACGTAACGGCACGTTACCGCCGCCTCGAAAGACAACTGAATGAATTCTGAGGTTTTGCGTGGCAAAACCACAATTTGATTATGAAGCACGCCGTTGCGGGGCCTCCGCATTAATTTTGACCACCAGGGCATCTTTAACGTGTCGCCAATGCGCGGGACACGGGTGTTTTTGGATTTCAACCCCATCGAAATGATGCCGCCGCAGGTGAGATTTGATCCCGTGACCTCGTGCCTAGCAGCGAACACCATAGACGATTAGCCTCCGCGGTGGGGCGCGAAACACAATTGTAAACGCTGAAGAGTGGAAACGCCTGTATAGCCGGCCAAATCTTTAGCTAGCTTGTGTAAATGCGCATTTTTCTGCTGTCCAGTGCGTTACGATGCAACCAACTTGGGAAACGGTCGAGGCTAACTAATGCTCACAAAGCTCGGGAGGATAGCATAGTCATTTGTAAATTTGTTCCTAATTTAAGGTGCTGGCGCGCAGAAAGTCGCCGCTCGCGCACGCGAGCGGCTGTACGACGAGGCTGTACGACTTTAGCGGCTTCGATTTTAGCGGCTGTACGACGAGGCTTCGCGCGTTCCTAGGGCAAATGAGAGTACCGGCGCACGTTCACCGATGTCCACTGACCATGTCCACGTGACCTTAACACAATTTTAATATACGTACTCTTTTGCACTCTGATTATCTGTGCCAAACGATATGGCTGCAAGTCATTTGGTTTTTCTGAGTATGAATTAAATGATTGAATGAAAAAAAATTAATGAGTCTCATGCCCACGAATGTATGACTTGTTACTGGCTACCCTGTGTTTGTGACATCAGAAACTACACCGCCACTACGCCCAGAAACGACAAAGCTGGTTCCTTTTTATACGAGACGACGGCCGACAATCATCGCTTTGACAAAGGTGATGACCAGTGCTTCTCTTTGTCTTGCCGCAGCAGCACAATCTGTAGACGTCATCAACTCATAGTCGCGTCACACAAAGGAGCCACCCTTCTTGGTTTCAGTACATCGTTTTTTGGTTATTTATATTTTTATTTATTTCATACTGTCAACCCTCTGTTAAAGGTTCTTACAGGGAGAGTTTTAAGTACAGACAAACCATATATACAGGTACATCAAGTGGCAGCGGAATCACAGAAATACGTGTTTAACGATCTTTCCAATTCACAAACATCACTGGCCTTTGCCACAAAGCATGGTAATGTGTTCCAAAGTTCAGTTATTGATGAGATTGAAATTATTGATGAGTTTCTAAGCACACTGAACCACCCTACCAGTGACTTGACTGTCAATGCCATTTGAAAATTACAATATCCTAGTATGGTTAAAAGATACGCCGGAGTGGCCCTTTAAGCACGCGCCACCCACGCCAAGAAGAGTGCCGAAGCTCATAAGGCAGGCCTCGCCCAAATGCCAGCCAGGATCCGCAGGAATTAGAGCAGCGTTTGGAGGCCGTAACGGAAGATAGTAGCCGAACACAAATTATTGGTTGCAGAGTCTTCTGAAGAATACAACGAGTGTCTCATGCGTTGCATGACGGCCAAGGAGACCCAATGGCAATCATCCTAATTGCGCGTGAAATGCGCTACGACTATGTTGTGAATGAAATGAGTAATAAACGCAAATAAAGACTGACTAGACATATAATCAACATTTATTTATTGAATCATTGTAACAACCATCCACATCGACCTTGTCTTCTTTACCATCAAAATTGGTTAACATTATCGTTTTAAGTGCCAAGCACTTTAGGGGCCCGGGCTGTCGGCGTGTAATATGATCTCATGTCTTCGTGGTCACACGCAAAAACAGAGTCAGCACAAGTGCAGAATTGATCAAAACCGGTTCAAAACAAACTAACATAATTCGCAATAACCCAAACGCCAGGAATAATCAAGCATTAAGCGCATTAATTAGCAGAAACTCGCGAAAATCGCTTCCCAAACACCACTCTGGTACCAGCGTAGCTCAAGAGAGGGCGTCACCACCCCACAAGCGCTCAATTCCTCCTCAGTGCAGCGCTATTCCAGCACCCGATCAGCGCGCGCCGTGTGGCAAGAGAGAAGGAACAGGGCTTTATAAGCACTTGGCGCGCTCCGGAACTTCTTTTGTGCCATGGACGCCGAGCTGGAGGCGCGCATCGAACGACAACGCTGGCGCATGACTGCGTCGCATTTCCCCAGGTTTCACGTTAGTGGAGCTGCATTAGCACTGGATTGGAACTACACAAGCGCAGGATTTTTTTGTCGTCCCATTTAATTTTAATTCAATTTTAATTTATTTAATTCTCTCTCTCTCTTTCTCTCTTTCATTAACTCTTTCTTTCTCTCCCTCTTTTTCTCTCTCCCTCTTTTTCTCTCTCTATCTCTTTCTCGTTGTCTCTTTCTTTCTTTTTCGTCCCTGGCATGTGCCACTGAGCTTGGGCCCTTTCTCCACTATCAGCAGGATCGCCCCACTTTTCAGCGTGACACCACCACCACCACCGAAACTTGTGAGCATCTAAAGCTTCGCTTAAAAATAGGCCAACCTACAGGCAGTCAGGGTAAAATGAGAGGAACTCAGGCTAGTGATCGCAAACAATTACTGTCTTTTATAACTGGAAGATAAAGACAACAATGAGATATTAAATGTATGTAACTGGATTGATTTCATAAACCGCAATATAAGTGGCAGGTAAGGTACTCAAGCAACAAGTAGATTAGCTCTTGCAAGGGACAAAGCATCGAATACACAGACGCCAATGCACGAGAGTGTCCACCTCAAGATATCAAATAGCATTGGCTGAACTGACAATGCTGATCAAAAAGTAGAAAGTAAGATTTGAAATTATAACGTGGGAAACATTGGACAAGCAGTTAAAAAGGGGGAAAGCATCACATCAGCGAGAAGTAAACTTAGCATAGAAAAGAGCAAGATGCATGCAGGGAACGATTAGCAGGGTAATGTCATCAGTAATTTCGATTATACGTATACTAAAGGCAGCAGACTTCTGCCATACCTAATTGCACTGTATCGAGAGCAACCACACAACCTCGATTGGAAGTAAGGACGAATACCATGCATGAGTTACTTGTATATTAGGTGCTGAGGCTAGCAGGGCTTTCCAAAACATTTCCTGGAGAAATTCAGCAGGCGAAGACAGAAGAAGACGCGATCTTTTCCAAGATAAAGGGGATATTATAATGGAACTGTTTGCGACCAGCTTTACGCAATCCCTCACGACTTGAAATGTGCCAGATAGTTGTATGAATGCCAACATTATACTAAACCACAAGAGCGCAGGTCTTACAGAATTAAAGAGTTATAGCCCATTAGCTTTATACCAGCCTTGTATAAAGCATTCACCTAGGTTTTTAAGTGCGAAGCACTTTAGGGGCCCGGGCTGTCGCCGTCTGCCGCGCGATCACGCTCAAAAACAAGTGCTGAAAACAGGGTCAAAACAAGTTCATAATTGATCAAAACTGGTTCAAAATAAAATAACATGATTCAAAATAATATAAAACACAGAAATAATGAAGAAATAAGCGCATTATTAACAGAAATTTGTTCAAATCTCTTCTAGCTAGCATCAGCAAATGCTTTGGCTCCATGTGTGTAGCAGTTTGGCTCCATGCACGTGGCGGTTTCCAACCAGTTGTGTCTTGGAAAAGGTGTAAAAACGGATGACGGATTGCTAAACGCAAGATCTACACAAGATAAAACAAGATAAACACAAGGAAAACACAAGGGAAACACCGGCGAATCACTGCTCCGCACTTGCCCAGCTTTCACGTTGAGTGGAACTGCATTACCGTCGAGTTCGCCATTGCATTTTTTCTCTGGAGGGCTGCTCAGAGAAAATACAATGCACTAACATTGTCACTGGCGTATAAACGAGACCTTTCCAGAAATAATTTGGACTACCGTCGATACATTTGCTTTATCCTGTATGCAGTTTTTTAATGGCGTGAGCAGAAATATCCATTTGACATGTGGCTTACCATTCTGGGTCTATGCCTACGTCAACGTCATACATCTAACCCGCGTGAAAGTTCGTTAGTACAACAGTGCTCTATTCACTGACACTTGATTTGCATCGTTTCCACAGCGTCGGTTACGATGACTACATCACACGGACTACAATAGTGGAACATGGGACAGTGTCATCAACTCCGGCCATTTGTATATCACGCCTCGAAAGTGCCTCCGTAGAATTCAAGTCAAGCCAGGTTATGTCCAGCCGGAATCGCTACACTGTTTCGGTCACTCGGCCTCTTCGTATGGTCAAAGAAACCCGATATTTGCGGTCCTTTTTATTTTCTTCTTAGTTTGTTTTCGTTTAGTCACTTATGCTCGTGTGAGTCGAATGTCGCATACCTATGCTAAACACACGCTAGTTATTCCTTAAATATCTTCAGAGACGTATATACATAACAGCTGTGCGAACTTTCTAGCCAGCAAGATATATGCCGCGTAAGTACTTGTATACAACATTTTTGTGCTGTCGCAAGTAAGGTTTGTGCTGCTGCTGTTATTGCGAATGTCAATGCGTGTTCAAATCAACCCGGCGAGCAGCATGGCGGCTTGTACAAATATTACATTAGCTTTTTTCTTCTTTTTTTAATATTCGCAGCAACAAAATTCTTCACATGACACGAATGGCGCATGAACACTATAATGCGTCCTAGAAATAAAACACTGTGGCGGGAGTGCCAAATAGTGTGCCGTAATAAACGTTACTTAAAGCCCACTATATCTTGCAAAGGAAAAGAAAAGGCACCCGACGAGTGACTTCCATTTCATCAGAGCACAAAAAATACGGCTTGTCGACCTTTTCTCCCCAGCACGCGCAGCCCCGAGTTTCTATAGAAAACACGCCAGCGCCGCAATACAGAAGTTTCCCCGACGAGGACACCGATGCTTCAAGGAGCGGCAGCGCTCCAGAAGCCGTGTACACACGGGTGCAGCGGCCCTCCCATCAGAGCACTTTCCATCATGCCAGCGGAACCCTGTGTCGATTCCTGCCTTCTCCCTGCATCGCCGCAGCCAGGCACTTCAAACACGGGTAGCACGACGAGTCGATGGCATTCCGAAGCGTACGATAACGCTGTAACTGTTTTACAGTTGCGCCTTTACGTTGTGTATATTGTAGGATATTGTAGGCTTGTTTGGGCGATGTGGACTCGCGAACACGCCTTCGAAAGGCATTGCAGATAGATCTAGATGACAAAAAATCTCCAGCCCTTCCCCTGTCGAGAAAATGGGGTTAAGCGAAGCCTGTCGTGTGTGTATCTCACCTTCGTGGTGATTTTCTTTCTTTCTCTCTCTGTATCTATCTTTCTTTTTCTCTCTCTTTCTCTCCCTCTCTCTTTCTGTTTATATATTTCTTCCATTCTCTCTCTATCTCTCTTTCTTTCTTTCTCTATCTTCCTTTCTCTTTCTCTCTTTCTTTCTCTGACCTACGTGGTGACTTTATTTCTCTCCCTTTCTCTTTATCTATCTATCTGTTTCTTCCCCTTTCTTTCTTTCTCTCTCTCTCTTTCTCTCTATCTACCTTTCTTTTCTTCTGTCCTAAGTTCTTTCTTTCAAGGTTTTCCAACAAGGATAACTTTTATATTTTCTGCAACGCCCCGAAACTGCATGAGCGTTTGAAATTACTACTCCGTGATGCTCCTAAACCACATTTCCTTCACTGCAGATGTTAACCGTCCTATACGCCAGATAGTTCTGAAACGACGCTGTTTAAGAAAACGCACTAGCTCTAAAGCATAATTTCAAGGATTTTGATTAACTTCCAGAACGTTGCCAATACCAGCACATACTTCTAGCTTTCACATATAAAACATGCTCTACTGAGTGCACTAGCCTCAATACATCTGTATCATATTTTCATTGACACAGCGGAGATTCTCCGGCGCTTTTAGTCACGGCTTCGCTGGTAAAAATACAACTAAAGATGAAATATAAGTGCAACGGGATACACGGCGCCACAAACGCGACCGCTGAGAAGCACATCAGTCCAAGTAGGTTTCAATAAAATTCACTGACTCTCAAATACAGGCAACAACGCGGGTGGCAAGGCCCCGCAGAAGCTTCCACAACGTCGCACATAACCCGGCGTTAGCTTCTGTGCAGTTATCTTAAAGCCGTACTGGGCTGCACACCAAGACCCGCCTAGAAGCATTCTGCGGCTGCCCGGTGCATGACATAGTGGCGCCAAATACCCGGGCCCCCCAGCAGCCTGGCGCCCGGGCATTAGAACGAAGGCGAGAGTGACAACGAAAGCGAGAGCTTGCGCGGAGAAGAAACGCCCGGATAACAGAGTCTTCCCAGAGCGAGAGCGAGGGTGACGTGGAGTCGCGGCGATGCCCTCTCCCCTCACGCAGCACCTGGCGCTCCAGCGGGTCTGCAGGGGTGCCCTTAGGCCCGCCCTCCTCCGTCGAGGCACATACGTGACGTGGCGTCGCAGCCAATGAGGATAGCCCACTGTAGTTACGCAACACGCAAGCCAGCACACTGTACACTTTCTGCACACTAATCCCTACGTTGTATGTTTTTTTTTGTTAAGTATGCTGTACGCGTACATTTCTGAGTAAGGCTGTTTATGGTTTGTGGATTTACAGCTGTGGTATTCCCTCATGGATCTTTATACTCAATCTCTATTCGCTCGCATCGCTTTTTGTTGACAATAAAGAAGCACCGAAAGAAGGTGTACCAGTCAATATAATGAGATTTCGCTTACTCTTCTTTGTTATACTTTCTGGTCTGGTCTGGTCTCTATAGTCGGGCACAACTTAAGAAGGCAGGAGAGGCCCCGTCCGGATGACCGAAGAGCAGCAGCCGATTGCCTCCGCGACTAAAGAAATTGACCCGCCGACGCAACTCGGGCCAGCTTAAAGCGCAGGCAGCCATGTTCTCCGTCGGCGGGGACAACGGCCGTCCGGCTTATGACGTCAGTCTAGAGTTCGCGCCTATTGGTGGAGGCTCGTATGCATCCGCCTTTGAGGGGACAAATGCCGCTGCCTTCTAAAGTTGTACCCGACTACATTATAGTCAAGCCCAATTCACTTAAACGAATTGACGCTGCAAGATGCGCCTTAGAAATGACTGACCCTATCAGCACATATGTCAACATATGAGAGGTTCTCATATATTATGCGAGAACGTTCGAATTAGAATATTCCGCCTTGTGCCACCGCGTAAATGAATGAGGAACGATAACTCGCCTTCAAATACTTCAAGACAACGGTGTTCTAAGCTTGGATCACCGCATCAACAAATTTACGTCAATTGAAACATTCAAATGTGAACCAAAAAAGAAAAACCTTACTGAATCAAAGACGCGAAAACTTGTCGTCTTCGAACCAGTGACCATGATTCCTATTTAAGGTGGCTGCAAATATGCGCAACTCTGACTTGAAAATCAATTTATAGCCTTTCTTTCTAGCACGCTGCACCGTACCGCAGTCCTAGCAATACCTAAACAACGCTTAAAGAGCTCAGAAATATGAATATGTGACATTTACATGTACTCCGAACCTTCGGTCAATGTTCTGCGTCATTAATCCACTCATTGTCAATAACACCAGCTGGAAGCGTCGCTTGCAGCACGCGTCAGCGTCATAGGCTGCTACGTTAACAGAGGCAGCGGATGCCGGTTGAGGCAAGCAATGGAAGCGTGACTACGTGAACAAATAAGGCGACGCTGATGCGAGCGCGATGAAAAGCGCCTATAGGCGCGCACACACACACACACACACACACACACACACGTATATATATATATATATATATATATATATATATATATATATATATATATATATATATGGACCATTTGTGTTACCAACTAAACCGGGCCTACTGAAGCCAGAGCCCAAAGCGCTAAAACCCCACCGAAGCGTGGCCCTTGGGACAAACCTACGCTATCGGGTGAGTCCAAACCCGTCCAGTTCAGGGGGACATGGTGATGCATGCGGGAACGCACAACTGGGGCGCCATAACGTTAAGCGATACCTTATTCCCAATTTCGGACCATTCTGAGTTTATTCCAATCTCCTCACTTCAAGTTTACGTAACCGCCGGCGCATGCAAGGTTGTTTCAACAGGACAATCAAACACTCTCGTCGTTTATAGGGGTGACAATTGTTTTCTTTTCTTCAGGGCGAGTATTATTGACTGCTGCGATAGGTTCTGCTTAGCTCATTGGGTGACGAGAGGCGAGGAATGCGGAGAAGAGCAGAGGGTTACGGTGGGGCCAGCTTGCGCGGTGAAAATAGATAACCGGTAAAGAGAGTCATGCCGGCGTCTCTCAGTGGTTCGCTTACCCGTCCTTAGCTTCACTCGCAGTTAAACCAGGGCAGTGATCTAAATTAGGCGCCACTCGTAAAACACACTCATAACGCACCGGAGCACTCCAGCAGGTAATTTATTGCAAAAACCGCAATGAGCTTATAACTTCGCCCACACGTCACCTATTGCAGGCCCGTTTTATTTTGTCAAATATATGCAAGGTGCCGGTTTAGTTCACAGAGGACATTGTCGAACTTAACTGTGAACCTTAAATGACAGACGTAAATTGAGAATAAACAAACAAATAACTAAATATCTGCAATGCTCCTATGTAAGCAAGAAACAGTAATGTTTCGCTACAGGTCGCACTTAAGACGGTACTCAATATAATTTTTCTGCCACGCACTGTTATTATGGCGTATTGGAAAACGTAGCTAATCACAGGGGCATATTTTGAAACCCTTCGTTAAGAATTTTTTTGCAAAACTTTATTTGAGCCACGCAAATTTACCTTCGTGACGTAGATTCGCCATATTGGTTTTGTGGATTTTTAAGTTTCATATTGGGGGCAATTTCGGTTATGTCAGGTCTACGTGATCAATTTTGCACTGATCGTAAAACTTACATACGCTGTAGAAAGCTTGTATACGTAATTTATGTTACAGGCCGTAATTAATCCAAACATTATTAATTTGGCCTACGCATTATCTATAATGTGCCCCTTATTTTTGACAAATATAAACATATAGCCTCTTTTAGTTCGCCCGAGGACGGCGGACAAACCAACTACAGACCTCGTATCACACATGAAAAAAGGAGAAAAACAAGGGTTCAGTCAATATTTCCTGCAATTTTAGTTATTGCAGGAACGCAAAAGTTGAGTCAAACACTAAATATCCCTTTACTGCACAATTTTTTGTTTCCTCATAACATTAATCATGGAGTTTCAGGGAAACGTAACAGTAGCTGTACGCCCATGTAAACTAACTGTAGCGGATTTCTGTGGTTTGAATTTGCAGAAGAAGGGTACGTTGCGTATTTGCAACAACACGCAAACAAAGATGTTGAAGGTGAAATATACACTTAGTGCGATTCATACTCAGATGTTTATTTGCACGTGACAATCATTGGTACACTCATGTTTTAGTGTGGAACAAAAAGAAGCAATTGTTCTTGCTTGTGTAGCAAAGGTGGTTCCCACACTTCGAGCAGTGCGTCATGCAGATTCCCGTGAAGCCAGGAAACTTGCAGTGCTGCCGCTTCTGGCTCCAAAAAACCCAGTGACCAACCTAAAAAACAAAATGCAAATAATGAGCACTGAGACAAAACTCGATAGCTCAAAAGTATTACCTCACCTAGCATGACATCCTGAGTAGGAGTAGGTTCTGACGGTCCCCTTTTTTTCTTCATTTCGATGCTCTGTTCCACAGACCCATTGCTAGGTCTTCCTCGCTTTTTGAGCTGCTTCTTGCCAGCCTTGCATAGTGATGTTGCGAGGTCCATCTTGAATTCTGCCAAGGGAAGGAGCTTTCCTGTGTGCTCATCAGGGTTGGTCATGGCGTTCCTGTTGTACAGCAACCAAGCCTTGACGGCTCTCAAGTCAAGAACACGGAGAAAAACACGAAAGTAATATCGCTTTGACCTCAGGTGGGGACGATACAGGGAAATGAGGGAGTCCAATAGATCGACGTCTCCCATTTGCTTTTTGTAGACTGTGACCGAAGGACATGGTATTTCGCTCCACTCCTTTTTTTGTCGATCATATCTTGATGCATTTCCAACAGTCTGTGTTCCAACAAAGGAGGAAAGCAAGGTCACAGCTCTGTTATCTTGCCACCTTGTACATGACAGTTCAATGCCATCTACAACCGCAACTCTCTGCTCAAAATGTCCTCTTCCTTTTTTTCTTCATTTCCTGCTCAGAAGGCATGTTCACTCCGGGGACCCGGTTGATCCGCACCGTACACATGCAGTGTACAGCATCTCGTTCTAGGTACACTTGCAAGCTTGGGCAGTTGAAATAGTTGTCGAAGTACACTTTGTTTTGTACTCCTCTCGGAATCATCCTACACAACCGAACAACAATATTTCCACTTGTTCCACAGTCAGGCTCTCCTGGAAGTCTTGCCGCTGAGTTCTCTTTTCCAGTATACACCTCTAACTTGTAGGAGAAGCCACTTACACTTGAGAGTACGAAAGCTTTGTAACCCCATTCCTTAGGCTTCATGGGATAGTATTGTTTCAGGAAGCTTCTACATTTGAAAGGTATGATCTGTTCATCTATAGACAAGTGCTCTTCAAGAGATACCAGCGACAACCGCTCATTGATGGCGTCAATCAGAGGTCGTACCTTCGCAAGCCGATCTCTTGCTGAACCGTCCTTTGGGCCGAGAGTACTATTGTCAATGAAGTGGATGTTATGCTTCAGTTTTTCGAAGCGGCCACCGGAAAGTTGTCAGCCACTTGGCTTGCCCTGGTCGCTGCACTCCAGTACCACCTCGTGTTCCTCATTTGAATTATGGACATCCACATGCAAGTTCCAATAAACGTGTCGATCTCTTCTGCGGTTGTACAAAGTTACTTTGATCTGCAATAAGCGAAATCAGTGAGCTGGGGAAGAGATACTTGAAGTATTGGAGTGGTGTCGATTGCTCTGAAATATCCTTTGTAAGTTCACTTTGTCCAGTGAACTGAACTGTCTGTGGATCTCTCATTAGATTGCCCTTCCTCCAAATTATTCTTCTCTTAGTTTGTGGTGAGCGGTGGTCAGGTGTTGTGCTGTTTGCGGTACAGTCGTCATCGTCGGAGGATGCACTCGACTCGCTTGTGCTGTCAGTTAGCTTTCCTACATCAGGTTGAACATCTGAAGCAGGAAACAGGGAGAGTTACACAGTGAATAAAATTAGTGGTAAAACACCTAAACGCAGCTACACACTAAACAGGAAGCCTGTGTAATTTGAAAGCAGGCAGGACTACCATGCAGTGTTTTCGCGTTATATTAAAAATTTAGAACGTAGAAGCACAGACGTAAGGGTACGACCGTGACGACGCGACACGGCAGCGTGCGAATGCACCGTATCCTCTAGAGAATAAAAAAGGGGGGGGGGGGAGGGGGGAATTTGACCAGAAAACATGTTGCAGAAATATGAATAGAAACGCACTTACACTTGGGGTCGTCGTCACTCCCGGAAAGGTGGCTGTCTTCTCTATCAGAAGGAATGGCTCGGCCATAAAAGCGTTTAGGATCCATTTCACTTCTGTGAAGAACAAAAAATCATGTACACACTGTTGCATTTGCGCAACATTGCAACGTTCCATCGCCAGGAACAAACTATTCCGAGATAACAATGTTTTTTTTTTTTTCAATCTACACAGTCAGGAGGATATGTAGCTGAGCCTAATAAATTTTTGGCGCTTCGTCTTATCGAGAAATGCATTTACAATTGGCAAAACTTACCTGTATCACTGCTCCCGGGCGCACGCAGCCTCCGCCATGTTTGTTTTGGTAGTAGATTAGAAGGGCCATCACAGATGGAAGCACAAGATGGCGCGTTCTTCAAAGCAATGTTGCGGAAATGCAACTACGTGCACACGCAGCTCCTAATGAACTTTGCTTCTGTTTTTAACGCCGTTCATCGGAATGTTGCGTAAATGCAACAAGGTGCCCCTTATTTTTGACAAATATAAACATATAGCCTCTTTTAGTTCGTCGAGGACGGCGGACAAACCAACTACAAATCTCGTATCACGCATGAAAAAAGGAGAAAAACAAGGGTTAAGTCAATATTTCCTGCAATTTTTGTTATTGCAGGAACGCAAAAGTTGAGTCAAACACTAAATATACAATTATTCCTTTTTAAACTAAATTTGAGTAGTCTTTTATAGTTGCTTTGGCACTGTGAAAAACATTGCCGATGATGGCAATATGACGGTCTAGAATGCTTGAATAAGTAACTTTCTACATAGGCTATAATACCCTTTACAGATAAACATTGATCCTTGATCTATCACAACGTACCTATACTTCAACGAAATATAAAGAACGTGCCTTGCATAGTTTACAGAGAACACTGGGAAAAACCAATTGCATGGCTCATGTTACGCATAAGGACTAGGGTAATACCAGTATTATGTATTTATTTTCAAAGCAAATCATTAGACTACACACTTAAACCTTTCAGTACACATTATCCATAAAGTGGCCCCTATCTCCTCTAAATAGCAATTATCTTCCGTTTCTGGTCCTTCCGGGAAAGAGGTGAATCATTGCGAACGTTTCATGGAATTCCGCTGAACACAGCAAAAGCGAGCGTTTAGCGACTTTGATTTAACTCCTTAGTGACACACACACTTCCCAACTTGCCTGCAGATTGCCGATAACATTCCCCTCATTTCCTCAAAATCCAAACTTTGTGGGTGATACAGACAGACAGACGATGAACTTTTATTGAGGTCCTGAGGGACTAGCCGGCGGAGACCCGTTGGGGCCCCCGGCTCGCCGCTGGCTGCTCCCATGTCGGCATCGGGAGGCCAAGCCTCTCCGCTCGTTCACGGGCCCTCTGGACGGCCATGGACTGGAGCTTGAGTTCCGTGCTAGAGATGGCCTCGTTCCAGTCCTGTTCGCTGGTGAGTGACGTATCCCGTAACGCAGGACACTGCCAGAGCATATGGGCTAAAGTGCTAAACTCCTCCCCACAATCCGGGCACTGTGGGTCCATTTCTGTGTTAATCCGGCTTAGGAAACCTCGCGAGGGATATGACCTGGTCTGAAGCATCGTAAGCGTGATCGATTTAGTTCTACATAGATTTGGGTGTGGAGGCGGGAAGCGCCTGCCTTCCTCTTTATAGTGGGAGACGATCTCATGGAATGTTAATAAGGGGTCGCTGTGGCCGAGCTCCTCCGGATCCAATGAAGCCTCACCGCCGTCGCGGCGCGTGAATTCTCGCGCACGGCGGGGAGCAATCTGATTGGGGTTCGGGTGGCCCGGCAGCACGTTGTCGCCCATATGAGCGGGGAACCACGTAATGTAATGGACGGGGTCAGAATTAGTTCTGGACTTGCTCTTCAGAAGCGCCTCCACCTATCTCGCAACCATTCTCGAAGCGAAAGCCCTGACGGCCGCGCGTGAGTCAGTGTAGATATACGGCATCGAATCCTGCATCGCCAGCGCAACCGCCACCTGCTCTGCCACGTCGGCCGGGACAGCGCCTACCGAGGCCGCAGGTAGGAGCTCGCCCTTCTCCTTGACCGCCGTGACCGCGAATTTACCGGAGCGCCCATATTGAGCGGCGTCCACGAAGGTTTCCGTGCCGACCGTTATCTTTAAAATCGTCCTGGCACGAGCTGCTCGCCTGCCCGCATTATTCTTTGCGTGAACGTTTCTAGGGAAGGGACCGACGACGTAGGTTCCTCTGCAGTTCTCGTCCAGCTCAATCGCCTCACTGTGACTGTAACGCGGCCGCAAGCTCGCCGCCTCCAAGAGGCACCTACCCGCGCTGGAGCCCGAAAGCCTCGTGATCTCTTGTTGCGCCTCTGTTAGTTCGAGGGTGGTGTTATGAACGCCGAGCTGCATTAGCCTGTCCGTGCTCGCCGTGACCGGAATACCCAGTACCTTCTTGACGCTTTTCCACATCAACGTGTCAAGCTCGTCCCTTTCAGTCTTAGTCCACTACAGTTTTTTTTTTTTTTAGAAAATTGTAAGAACTGGCATACAGCGTTTTTGAGCGCTTCTAGTTGCATTAGTAGCTACGCTGTAAAACGAACACGGAAAGGAAACAACGCATAACAAATCTCCGGACCCATCTCAACACTGCCCTTTGCGTTTCTAAATACCACAGCTCCGCAGCCCAACTTGTTCCCGTGGAATCTAGAATATTCATTGACAAATTGACAAGAAAAAATGTAAGAACTGGCATACAGCCTTTTTTGAGCGCTTCTATTGGCATTAGTAGCGTCGCTGTAAAATGAACGCAGAAAGGAAACAACGGATAACAGATCTCCGGATCAATATCAAGACTGCCCTTTGCATTTCTAAATACCAGAGCGCCGCAGCCGAACTTGTCCCCTCGGAATGTAGAATAATTATTGACGTGTTCAAGCCGCCGAACCGAGTGGTTCCTTTATAAACCAAACCACTCTCCCTACCCCCCAAATAGCAGTCGTCTCTTTCTGAAACTTGCACGAGACTTTTCTTGCAACCGCCGATAGGTATGACGACAATTCTGGCAACACACGGTAAGACAAAACTATATTGACACGTCACTCTCAGCAGCCATAGTACTACCCTTGTGATTTATTTAGATTATGAAAACGCATTCACTCGTGGGTAACTATGATTTCTTAATTCAGATACATTTAAAACACGGAAGTGCTCCCACTCGACAATCGCTGAAACGATCACAATTAAGTTTTCTGCACGAAAGATAGAAATAGAAATTCTACCAACTGCTGGTTGAGTAGATGTATTTTTAAGGCCACGTACATTTTTACATGCATTTCCGAACATTAGCAAGTGCGAAAAATAATGAAGCCCATAGTTCCGAATTTCTAACCGTGCACCAAAATAAGATATACCACCGTTATGTAAACTGCATCTGAAGCGGTGGCATATTGAATAGAAATTTACACCTTCAATGAAAATGTTATTATGTCAACGAGGGTTTCGCAGAAACATTACGCACAAATTAGTGGTATGTTTCAGATCAGTCTATAGTACATTATTTTTCGTTTGCTTTCGTTCTTGGTATTACCAGTGCACGGAATCTCTATACCGCTCTTTATTGATACGTTACAAAATTGTAAATTTCGCCCTAGTTTGCTGAAATATTGCAATTTTCTTGAGAAATAGATATTGTCTGACATTAAAATATTCTGCGTACAGCCGGTGCACTTCAACGTTTTCTTTTTTTATAGAAAAAAACGTCGTCATATTCGGTGCAGACAGGAATACCATTTTTCCGTTTCTAATGTGTTCAGAAAGGAGCTCATGTGCTTACCCTTGGGCCTAAACAGACGCATAAGGACATCTTTAGAACCTACATGAGATATCAGCCAAATGAAGTGGCCTAAAAGCACATCATAAGTTTCTTCCTCCTGATTTTTTAGCAGATATTTAAAGATTTTTTCTTACATATCTGTAGAGGGCATAAAAGCAAATTTCTCTCCCAAAGACACCAACTGACAGAGATGTTAGACAAGCGGTTGATGGGGATTTATAGCTTTCGAGAACGCAGGAGTACTAGGTGCATATTTTAATTCCCGAGGGTAAACTTTTACAGCGTTATCAGTTGAGACTCATCCATGCTTTGTCAAGTTCATCCGATATTTTGTGGGCGCAGCTGCAATGTTGAACGAATCACAAAAGACAAGGCGAGTTATTGCTATGGGGTGAAGCTTTGAAGACCTTCATATTGCTAACGTAGATATTATTGTAGCTCTGAAAGTTCTGGCAAATTGTTAAAAACAGCCATAATTAACTAGAAATTTCAAAGAACCTTGAAGTGTATCTGGAAATATTTGCGTGCGTCTTTCTCAGGTGACGATATTTTCTGACCTATACGTACTAATTAGGAGTACATCTGATAAGTAAATGGTTTTCCTGAAAACAACTCCGAGTCTTTTCATTTCGCGGCCACAGTTGGTGAATGCAGGCGCTAAGGCAGATTATTTTTTAAGACCATTGCGGTTACACACACCACCCCTGTGGCAAACAATTGGCGGCGGCTTCTGGAGATCATTGGCGGCGTTACTCTGATTAGCATTCTATTTTATGGTGGTTGTGTATTTGGTTATGATATGTTTTATATGGTATAGTTATAATTATCATGATTTGGGATGACTAAGATGATAGAACTAACAAGACAGAGGCAGATTTGGGATATGTACAAGTGTGTGCATTGTTTATTAAAGAGCTTGGCATGTCGTTTATGTACGTGACAATATGTACACGTGACACGTGTACGTGACACGTACACGTGACAATATGTACACCTTCTCTATATTAACAAACGTGCACACACACACACACACACACACTTAACGAGGAAGTGTCTATTGGTTGATGACCACCACCATTACTGGCCGAAGGGACGGCATGGTCAGGTGCAGCGGCCACCTCTATTCGATCGGTAATGGCGTCGACGAACAGCTCGTTCAGATGGCTGTCCAGCAAGTGGCCTCGCTCGACCTGGATGTGATGGTATAACTGCACTGCATTTACAGCTACATATCTAGTGTGCCAACTTTGGGAATCCATTCTGGCACATACGCAAGTGACCCCAGTTCTATACAGGCCAGACACCAGCCAGCAGCAGGTTGTCCATTCGGGTACACACCTAGCGGCCCACGTTGTCTGCTCGGCAAAACAGCAGCTATTACGTGACCCAAGCTAGTACACAACTCGTGTCACTGGGTATGTGAAAGAGGTTGCATACGGACAGCATACCGCGATGTGAGTGAGGTTCCCAAATAATGCTAATCGCCTTCTTGCTGCAAGCTACCCCGTCATAGCAGCCATTTTTCTGCATCAAATATAAATACGTATTCAGGTTGCTGACTCATATTGTCCTTCTCGTATGCAGGCATTGAGCTAGGATCCACTGATCTGCTAACGCGTGAAGTGGCAGATTTTAGTGTCATGAGATATGCTGGTAGGTGGTTGGATATCAATATGCCTGTTATACCGCGCGTCATCCGTCTTTTGTTTTGCTATGCACACTGTATTCCATACGTGGGATTTCAGCTTGCCACAACGTCCTCATGACAAGTGGCAGGACACCGAAAATTTACCTAAGCAAAACAAGCTTCTTCTTACACAAAGTAACGACGGGATCGGGGGCCTAGCCTTCCCTTCCTCGTCCCCTTCGCTTCTACACCAGATACAAATACTTTGTAATTGCAATATGCGCCGTAATGTAAATAATTGGGAGGGTAAGTGAACGTTCGTTACTTTGTTGAATATGTGTTTCTATTTCTCTTGCTAGTAATGTATGCCTCGTCGAATAATCCAGCTCAAGAACTAGCGTGATGCTATCGGCTACAGGCGATTCCTAAAAATTCCATACAGTTAAACGTGATCACACCGTATTTGCTTTAATGCGATTTGAATCCTTGACTGGAATCAGGGAGTGATTCTCGCTTAAACATTGTCCACTAACTTGTGCCGTCAGAGAAAGACGGACATGACTGAAGGCTTGTAGGAATGCGAATATATCAATTGTAATTTCTTAGGAATGAATACCACAGCAGTTCAGCTGAACTTGAACTTTGACCATTGTTGAAGGGCAATTTTTTCTGCTTCAGGAACGGTCAAATGACGCACGCAGAAGAGGGTGACAAGCAACATGAAATGTCATTTACGGCATTTTATTCCCGAGGTGGGAGAAAACGTATCATATAGCTGTACCAATGAAATGTAAATTATTTCCAAGAACTGGCAGGAACTGCAACAAAACCGAATATTCAGGCCGGTGACTGCTGCTCTTTTAGAAGACCGTAAGCGCGTTATCGCTTATTGGAATATTCTGCGAGCGTTTTGCCAAGTTTGTACGCGAGACCTAAGGTATTGCAACACCTTGGATGTTACACCTCTATTATGGAACCATTGAATACGATGCCGTTTTATTTTGCAATGCCTGTGTGCGTTAAAGCTACATAAGAGATCAATTTATAAATGCCAGTAATCGGCCGCGATTTATCTCGGCCGCGGCGGCCGCATTTAGACGTTCGGAAAAGTGCAAGAATGTCCCTGTACCGTGCCTTGGGTCACTCTAAAGAAGCCTAGGTGGCAAAAAGTTATTCTCAAGTCCCCCACTAAGGTGTGCCTCACAGTCATGTGGTGGTTTCGGCAAGTAAAACTACAAAAATATTTTACTAATTTGTCGAGATTTATTATTTCACCAGAGCAAAAATTCACCTACGATTACAATACCGCCTAATGCGAAATTTGAGCACACCTCTGTACGTGTTTTCATTTCGGGATATAATTATTGGCTAGCGCGAACAATCTGTCTCGTGCGGTACCTTGCAAACGAAGCGAAGTGTGGCGCCACTGCCTCGCTAATTGGCAGATCTCGAGAGGCAGCGGGTGGTTGACGCCTGGGAACGATTCAAAGAAGCCCCCAAAGACAGAGATCCGCTCATGCAGCGCTTTGTTTACACACAGACGACGCGTGCTACTCTGGCGCCATCTCGTAGCCATCGCCGTCGCCGAGCCCGTCTTGCGCGGCATACGCTTCTCTTCTCGCGCTTTCGCCACACGTTCCTCCTCCACTTTCACCCTCGCGTTCTCTTCACTATCGCCGTCTTTCATCCCCCGCTGTGCTCGGCGTTCACTTTTGTCATTCGCTGTGCTCGTTCGCTCGGTTACGAGGGACGCCGAGGGACGACGACGACGCTCGCCGCAGGTACGGGCGCCTAAGAGCTGCTCTCTAAAACAGAAGCGCGTCCAGTGGCACTACTTTGTGGATCACAGTGCCGTGGTATATAAACCTGTTGGCCGATATTACTATTCTTTGCAGTGCAAGCAATATTTTCCCTCATTCGTGTCTGACTGTCGTTTGTGATGTGTGCTGTTTGCCATGTGCCATGCTTGGTCGATAAAGCGTGCGGCATGATGACAAACTGGTGCTTAGAGAATTACTTTTTCATCACATAGGCGTCCAACTTTATCTTCATCAGGCGACATTGTCATAAAAACAAACTTATTTTGCAAGCACTTTTGGCCTGCCTTCGACGCCCTTTTTGCACGAACAGGTGAAGACAATTGGCAATACGGTATGACGAAAACTGGCAGTCAAGCCAGTTAATTGCAACTCAGAGAAACTGAGTCCCTAGAATCCGCTTACATTTTTCGCTCCTTGCTTAAACGGGAGGCAGTCAATGTGCCCCGGCAAAAGAAGCGCAACGTTTATTGCCCACGTCCCATGCTTTTTTTAAGACGCTGCACATACGAGACCATTTCAAGCGCTGTGTAATCTGCCCTGTCAAGAATGGTGAATTTTTTTCGACACGCTTATCGACAAAAGTGCGGAAACCCTTACAGCACATTCATGATCATCATCATCAGCCTAAATGTGCACTGCAGGACGAAGGCCGCTTCGTGCGATCTCCAATTACCCCTGCCTTGCGCTAGCCGATTCCAACTTGCGCCTGCAAATTTCCTGACTTTACCACCCCAACTAGTTCTCTGCCGTCTACGACTGCGCTTCCCTTCTCTTTTTTTATTGTTATGATATAAGGAGATGTTTACGCACAAATAAGGCGCCGCCTACTCCTTAGCTCTGGAATGAGTCTGACATACAACATACAGGGTTCAACATACCAGAATACATGTCAAATAACCTTCGCATACCAGCATACAAGCAAAGCTTTCACAGCAGCACGACAACGTAAAAAAACTAAAAAAAACGTGGTACATACAAAGAAGAAGTCCAATAACTCCATGGCACTGCGGAAGAAGGTCTCATAAATACAAACAACAATGGCACCTTACAATACAGTCTCTAATCAGTGGGTGGTGTACACATCGTGTAAATGCATTATCACATAAAGTCAGAACAGAATAATAAACATAATCCACAAACACATACAGATATACAGCGACATTGAATTAACAGTAACATTATCAGCGTTAATAATGGCCAACAATGCCGCTCTCTTTGAGAAATGTTGTTAACACTTTTAGAGTCTTTTGCAGGCCGTTGTTGACCAAGCGCACTAACGTTTCCTTAAGCTGAAAGGTCTGCATTCTAATGTCATTAGACTTGTTTTATGTCGGCGTCTTGGTGTGTCGCGATGTGAGCAATCTAAAAAGAGGTGATGTATATCTTCATCCACAAATCCACAATCACATTCGGCGGTTTCCGCATGGCCAATTCTATGTAATAAATGTTTTGTATAGGCAGTGCCTAGCCTTAATCGATGAATAAGGGTTTCCATATTTCTGTGTAATGACAATGGAACCTTAAATTCAATAAGGGCATCGATATGGTATAAATCAGAGCTCTTCGAATTCTGGTCAAACCACGTATTTCTACACATTTTGAAACATGTTGCCCTTTTAATGAAGCGTAATTCATTTTTTGATATTGGGAGCGAAACCGCATCATCTTTGAGGTGTGCTTGTCCTGCTGCTTCATCGGCTGCTGTGTTGCCAGGAATTTTACAATGTCCAGGTATCCACTGGAATCATATTTCATGCTTCTCTTGGCTTGCCTTTGTGAGGTCTCTAAGTGTTTCATATATTTTACTATCACTGATTGTTTTTGCTTTTGTGCTGCAGGGGGATATTAGTGCCGCCTGTGAGTCACTAAAAATTACCCATTTTTGCGCATCTCGTACTGAAGTTATAAATTTTACCGCACATATGATTGCGAATAGTTCAGCCGTTGTGGACGAAGTCGCACGAGATAACTTAAATGATGCTTGCTTATTGAGGTGCGGTATATAAATACTGAAGTTGACGAGGTTGCTGCACTGGAGCCATTTGTATAGACGTGCATGTATCCTGAATACCGCATATATATCTGGTAAATTGGGGCGTAGCCAAGGGGGGGGGGGTGGCTGATGGGGCTTCAGCCCCCCCCCCCCCCCCCGAACTTTTTTCGTGCTGTCATGCACCGCCGACCAAAACAACCACCAGTGCCGAGAATCATTCCGGATTTTGTCTACAATGTCTTTTCATGCTCGAAAAGACGTTTCGGAACGAACATTGCGAACTCGGGCTGGGTTTCGCGACTCAAAGAGCCCCCTCCGAGCACACAGTTTCAAGGGCTTTTCGATAGCAAGCGGGCGCGTCGCGGCATCTCGCAGCAGTCGCGGAATCTGCGGAGCGCATGGATTTAAATTCCGAAACTTTATGGGCATAAAGTTCTCAAACTCTTGGCGCGAAAGGTGCACTGACATTTCCGAAGGCCTGCTTTAGATATTCAAAATTCTGGAACTTTATGGGTTAAATGTTCTTATAAACTTGGGCCAACGTGAGCGCACTGGAGCCCTCTTGTTCAAGCCGTTCTAGAAATGGAAGCACGCGTTCGCAATCTTCCGCACACACGAAAATACTAAATATTACCGTGACTCTCAGCTAGCAGCTGATAATTTTCTCGAAACATTTTCAGGAAGCGCGCCGAATGTGATCGATCAGCTGGATCAGGGCATGCAATGTAAAATAAGAGAAAACAGAAGAAAGTTAACGGCCTATTATTGAGACAGTTCTTTTTTGGGGGCGACAAGGCCTGGCTTTCCGTGGCCATAGCGACAGTGGTCCTATAGATTTAAGCAAAGCCCCCGCTGAAAATAATGGTATTTTCTGAGCGCTTCTTCGCATGCGAGCTGATTGTGGAAATACATATCTGAAGAACCATTTGGCGATTTGCCCCAGTAATGCCTCGTGTTTAAGCCCAGATGTACAAAACCAAATTATAGAAACTTGTGGTGAAATTATCAAAGAAAGCCTACATGAAAAATTAAACACTGCCGGCTGCTTCTCCATACTTTCTGACGAAACAACGTATATTGGTGGAATCCAACAGCTGGTACCTAAACGAGGATGCCTGAAGGTACCTAAACAAGGATGCCAACGACATCGAAAAAATGTATTTAGGTTTTAGCACCGGAATAGATGTCCTCTCTGATTGCGACTACAGGTTCCATGTAAATGTGTAGAAACTGCTGAAGATTCTAGTCAACCTTCCAGTGACCACTGCCACCACAGAGATAATATTTTCAAGCATGAGATTACTAAAAAACTACTTGCGCTCGACAATGTTTGAAGAACGCATGGTTAGGCTGGCTCTTCTATACGCCCACGGAGACGTCGGCATCAACGCGTGCGAAGTCATTTACCGCCTCGCTAAACTTCTCCGCCGAATGATGTTTGTAGTTCAGAACTTCAGATAGCGAAGCCGAAAATCAATGCAAGTAAAAAGCTCTGTTCCTTCAGGTCCATAAACTCGTAATTAGGAAAACGTATGACTGTTCATTAGTTTTTAAAACTGCAGAAATTTTCACCGTTTATTGTAACAGTTGGCGTCATGATTAAAATTATCATGCGAATACGAAAATTACGGGGACATTAATAAAAGATTTTGACCGACCTTGCTCGTTGAAAGCCCGGCCCACGCAGCGTTTCCCAATCAAGTCCAGCAATCTGGGACATCGATTACTGCGGTGAAGCAGACCCTGGGGCGATGCGGCCGGCGTAACTCTATGGGCAGCATTTTTTAAAATCGATTGCTGAGCAATGGCTCGTTTTTCGCGATTTGCACTTTAGGCACTCAATCCAGACAACGTTCTCAAGCTATATGTCGAGTGTAGTTTAATTCCGCCGGCTGGATTTTTTTCCTGGGGCACTTTTGTAGACCCATTTAAAATGCATGGGGTGATTTTTAAAACGTCAATTGCAGCACAGTAAAAACTAATCCGCTAATTGCACTCTAGTGGCACATACTGTAGGTCTCTCGGTATATGTAGGTCCAGTTTGGTTTTATTCCGCTGGCTGGATTTTTTTCCTGGGGCGCTTTTGTTTGGCTACTATGCGGCAAAGCATCTTTACAGGGGCAAAAGATTCGTCCGCCGTTGAATTGATGGCAAAGAGCTTGTGTACCAAGCTAAAAATGGACACGAATGTGCAGCTGTGATGCATATTTGAGCCCTGGCGTATAAGGAAAGATGATGGTGTAAGATTCTGCAAGAAGGAGCGGGCCAAATGGCTTTATGGAGTGCCATCGAAGCACTAAGAACGGCTGCGCGTGCCCCTTTTTCTCAAGTTTCGGCGCATGGTAAAGTGTTTCATTTGGTATTTAAAAAGATAAGGTATTTAGAAAGATTTACTATTACGCAAATTTTTGACACAAAAGGACATCGCCAAATAGAGCACTTGTTACTTGTGTTTACTTGACAGTGCAATGTGCCAACAATGCGAAGGCTTGAATATTATCAGTGTAAAAAAAATTGAAAGGGAAAACTTATGATCTATAGAACGCGTGACGGAACGAAATAAAGAGGAAAAGAGAGTCCCCGTGTTACAGCGAAAATCAGCAGCTTCGTCTCGTTTAATAAACGCTGCCATTTTAGTTTTAAATGCATAAGCATTTCTATGCCTACCAAATGAGAAATTTGGCCGTCCGTCACGTAAGACGAATGCAATGGCTCATAACCACGTAAGGCAGAGGCTACAAGCGCTCAGTGAAGTGAAGCGAACAGCGCATACATTCATTCAGATCACCCATACAATACACAGAACAGCACACGTTTCAATAAAGAACAAGTGCAAAACAAGCATCCGAACCATGAATAAACATTGCATGCTCCCTCAGCAATTGTAGTTGTGGTTTTGTAACAGCTTAGCTGGACATCCAGGTTGATAAGGACCGATAATAGTTCGTAAGGGTCGGATCGTGTTCGATAAGGTTGATAACGATCGATGAGGGTTTATAAGGGTTTATGCTGGTCGAATCAAGTTTCATAACATTGATGATGACACCGGGCGGCGTGGCGATTAACAAGCGGCACAATGCTTGTGCATACTTAGGCAACTTCCAGAGGAGTTTCTGCGTGATTTCTTTTTTTTTCAGTTCGGAAGTATTACTAAAATCATGGAAGCCTGTTAAGTGTACGCAAATCTCGCACGTTATACGGGAAGGTAAGGTTGTGAAGGTTTGAGAAAGTGGAGGCGCAACCGCTGAACTACACCGGGTCAATTGAGCCACACGATTGCTTAGCTGCGCAAATAGGTAATCGCTTGACAATGCTTCTCGGAGCCCTACCTTGTCGGGAATATTTCCTCTCGTAAGATGACTCTTACAATGTCCTCGTAGCGCCACAAAACAGTGGTATGACAGTCGTGCGGACATGACTAACCTGATTCCGGGCTTTTAAATGCTGTCGCACCAAATCGCTTGGAAATACGAAGATAACATACAGTGCGTTTGTTTCTCCACAAAGTCAGTCGTACTGTGGGGAAACAAGCTTCTAGTTTATGGCAGCGGTATTTCCAGTACACAGCTTTTTTTTTTTTGTGAAAGCAATTATATGTACACTGCAGGCGCATTTACGCCGACGTCATCCGCGTCGCCTTCGCTGTCGCCGCGATGTTCCGTGTGAAGTCCGAGTGCGATAACATCGCGGCCGGATGCCGTATGTTGCCGGTGCGAGTGGAAGCGTGCCAGATTCATCTGAGGAGCCTGGAGGCTCAATCTCGAAGGTTATGAAAAACGGCGCTCTGTATTGTGGGTATTACACGGACAAACAGGTGCACGCAGGGTAACGTTTAACATCAACTCACCACTCTCGCATTGCAATAAATGCTGAAGAAATTAAGCATTCACTGTTAAGATCACCACGTACCATCGTCAGTCGAAGCAAACAGCAGAGAAAGCTTCGCTTACTCTGCTTCCCACACTGACTCGGATCCCCATAATTTTATTGCGATTGCAAATATATGGACACTCCAGGCACATTTACGCCGTCGTCGTCGACGTGATGTTTCGTATAATGTCCAAGTGCGATAACATCGTGGCCACGCGCCGTATGGTGTGGGTAAAGTGAAATCGTGAGAGGGTGAGCAGAGAATTGTTGCTCAGTCTCGCGTGCGCAAGGGAGGAAGGCGGGGGAAAAGCGCTCCGTCTTCCATCGCGCACAAGGCCGCAGGGAAAGTGGGGGACGTTTTACTCCCGTGGCGGCTACGTATGACGCGGCTGAGCGCAGCCGCGCGGCCCCGATCTAGAAAGCGATCTGCGCTGGGTACAAAGTCTAAACGGGCCGATGGCTGGGACCCTATAACGTAAAGCTATTCCAATCTGTTTTCCTTCCAATCTCCTGATGTCCAATTTACGTAACCGCCAACGCAAGCATCGGGCGGTGACTCGCAGCGTTGTTTGAGAAGGCTATTGAAACGCTCTAATATTTTATAGGAGGTCACTGTGGTTTGCTTTCAAAAGGAATAGCATTGCCTAACTTGGCATATATTTCTTACCTGATTGGCTGACCAAGGGCGATGAGCACGCAGAACTGTAGGTGGTAAGGTGGGGCCGGGCTAGCGCAGTGAAAGTAGATAACCTGTTGAGGAGGGTGTTGCCGGCGTCTGCGTTTGCCCTGCTTCTTCTTACTTAGCTTTCGGTGTCTGCTAGAAAATCACGTCGGCGTGCAACGGAAACGCAACAATGCAGCTAAAACGAATCTTCAGTGAAGAAAATTTGACATGGCGATGTCGTTTACGTGCTGAAAGGACTCGACAACCAAATAATGTCACGCAAAATTTTTAATATAGGCAAATTAATCCATTCTCCATGGCAGCTCCGACTAGCCAGTGCCAGAGCGATCGGTGGGTACCCACCTTCTATTCATGTCGGAACGAGGCAGTGTCCGGCTATTAAAAAGAAAATGAAGTTTTGATCGGCGTAATAATGCATCTTTAATGCGCACACACCACTTTGACGCAGTGATTTTTCGCGGTTTTTGGACGTCAGGTGACAGACAGGCGAAGTGGACGCAGCCCGAAAACTTTTGACCAATTGCGGATGGCTGATGGTAAAAAGGCATAGAATCGAAAAATAATATTTTTCTGTTGTTCGGTCTCACATGGATAATTATTGTGCACACGTCATATGAAAGTGAGTAGCTCTCGCGGTTTTTTTAACAGCGGTGGTGGTGGTGAAAAGCATTTATTGGTCTATCTATACAGAGAGGTGCTGGGGGAGAGGCCTCTAGTGGGTCGTGCCCCTTGCAATACTGGTCGGGGTCCCTCATTCCGGGACCCCGTTGGTCTTGACCGCTGCCCAGGTCCGCCGAACTAGGGCTTGTTGGGCCGATAGTTCCTGGCAGCCGAGCAGGGCCGCGGAGCTGTTTAAGCCAAGCGTAGTCCGTAACCTGCGAACAGAAATTGTGGGCCTATCCTGGCGGTAGTGCAGAAAGGGTACAAGCGCAATGACACATACCTCTGTGAACTGGCGAAGCTGGTTAAGTCTAGCTAAGCATGGTTGGGACTACTTAAGCTTAGTCTATCATCGATAGACAATTGCTAGTCAACCAGCAGCTAATCGATAATCGATAAATGATCAATAAATGCCGGAACATGCTGGGGATGACTTGGTAGTGCTTAGGCTAGCCCAAAAGCCAGGCCAAGCTAGGTGCCTATCAGCTCCGCTTTCTCTGTAGCGTTGCGCCTCCCGTGCAAGCTACGCTAATATTTTTCCTTTACGTTGCGTGAAAGACAAGTGAAGTTGGGCAATCATGGAGGCCTGATTGCAAAAATAGAATAGAAGCAGTTTGGAATAGCTTTTCGTTAAAGCGCCCCTGATGCCTTCGTGTGCGGTGTATTCTCGGCGCAATTAGTTCGCGTTGAAGCTAGAACTAGCACGATGGACAATTCGCTCGCTGTTGCTGTTGCTGCCGCTCTCCCCCACGCCATCGTTTTGACAGCGAGTGTCCGCGCTTATCGAGAGAGATGTGTTCGTGTGTGATTGTGCGCGCGTGACAACGTGCAGGTTAATTAAGTTAGGAAGCGAATGTTTACAGCAGTTTATGCAGCTGATAAAATGACTAACCTTAGTTTGCACAACTGTCTAATAAATTTCTGTCGCAATCAGTGATTCGCCTGTCGGGCGAAATTGACCTTATTGTTAATATTATTGTAGTTAATACTATTATTACTTATTACGCTCAAGCCAGGCGCAATACACATACAAGTTTCGAATACAGGCGCAGTTCTGTCTTATTGTGACTGAGTGCCGATAATTTTTTTCGAGTAAATGTGGCACAGCGTGTCGTTTACAAAAAGCAGCTTGGTGTCTGCCACTGCGGATACGGTGGCATAGACATGTTGTAAATCCGGTTTTCTACGGGATGGCGCAAATCAGCACGCAGAAAGAGAATTTCGGGTGGTGGGTTGATTCCTTGTTGGAAAATGGATATATTCTCTCGCGCAATCCGTAGCTTTAAAATTGAATCCAAAGTACAAGTGCCCAAAAATGGTGGTATTAGGTAGTGTGCGCTCTTTCCCGTCTCTTGTTCTTTTCTTCCTGTTTGTTTTGGGCAGCGTCTCAATACATTAACATAACGTCACTGTCTCGTTCGACGGAAACACCTAAACAATTTTGCAGTAGGTAGAGTCATCTGCGTTCGGTGTTCTTGGGAGTAGTCCCCTTCCGAGGTGATCAAAAAGCACAGTGCTACTTCATCTTTCTTTTCCTTTTATTAAACGTGCGACATTTAATGGTAGTGCGCGAAGGCGAGTATTACAAGCTTTTGAGCTGTAGTCGCTTTTTGTTGAAAGTTGCACACGTGGCTCCACTCTCGTGCGGCCGAGACATGGACTGTCAGGGTATCGTCATTTATCGGACAACGCCAGGGCTACTACTTTTTTTTCTCGCCAAAAAACCGTCCCACCCCCCTAGTCGCTCAAATAACAGTTACAACCTTACCACAGACAAGACAAACTGGCTTTGTGCTTTTAAAAGCGGATAGTGATAGTCTATCAACTCTCTGTCTTTGGATCTGAGCACTTGCTTTCTTTCTAGCCCATGCTGCGCTAGAAAAAGCCGGCAGAAAATTTTTTTCTGGTTACAGTAAGCATTCTCAATATGAAGTTGTGAAAATTTTCGACAGTATTCGTCTTTTCCCGCAATGCGACGTGTGTGGCGGCGTTGTGTAGAGCTTCGCGAAAAAAACGGTCAAATACGATATTCACAGCTGATTGATGCACTCTCGTTAAATGCTAAAAAACTTTTTGAGTGGCATGACACCATTTGCACACCCTTAGCTTGTCATTTTCTTGGCACATGAAAAATTTGTGCTCTCCAAATCAATGTTCAATGGTGTAACTGCTGCATTGATTTGATTCTTTTATTTAATCTACTAAGCTTGAAAATGCCGCTAGTCAGACATAATAGAGCACAGAGAAAAGGCACAACTGCACGCGGCATTGTCTTATCCTTACAATAAATTCGCTAACGAGACATATCATGAATCCAACTACAAAATGATGTCACGCACCAAAGCATTGAGGGAAAGCCACTAGGACACACTAAGTTCGACAATATTATTGTTAACAGGTGATTCAAGGGTGACGCGAATTCACAAAGCTTTTCGATCGTAAGTGCTGCACCACAATTCGCTGACACCTGCTTCTGCGAACAGTTTTAGCTTGAGAACGTTTTTGTGAATCCGAATACAGTAGTTACAATGAGATTAAAAGAAACATATATTGAAATTAAAGGCGTGTAAAATTATTATACGTTACCAAGAATTTCGGACATCGCTGAACAGCGCCTCTAGCGGCCGCCTCTGAAAACATACGCGTTTTCTATGGGAGAGCGTCGTTTTTTCGAAATAACTAATCATAGAAGCCATCTTTTAAAATATTCCCGTGGAAATAGGCTCTAGGCGCTTAGCCCGAAATATCATGCAAGTGGTACCATTACTTACGGCATAAAACCCGTTCCAAATTGCGGTCGAACTTTCAAGTATGGGAGTCTATTGGAAAGCCAAAATTTTGGAGGCTTTTTTGCCCAGTAAAAAGCAATTTGCGCTGAACCTATCGCATCGATTGACGTATTCCTGGGGATTTATCAACTTCAATGAATCAGCTTTCAGCTAGGTGCAGCAGCAGCTCTTGAAACGGCAAAGAAGTCGTTCCAAAATCGCAGTTTTCATAACAAGGTCGCGAAATTTATTTTGGTACATACATAAACCTAGTTTTCGCCAAAAGCAGCGCTTCGAAACGGTAGCCGAGCGTGTTGAGCGACCACAGATCAAGATCATTGATACCACGATCGTGAGCTCGCAGGTTCGAAGCCAGCTGCGCCGCACTTATCACTTTGTCGCTGCTTAGTTTGGCGGCTTTCCGCCAGATGGCATATTCCGACATGCAGGTTATTTGGTTACGGTTCTTGTTTGGTTTCTTTCTACTGTACCAACGTCTTCCTAAAAAATAGCTGGCTGGTTTCGAGAACATGCGAACGTGCTTCCAAACATCTTTTGCACTTTAGGTATATTGTATATTGGAGAATAAACCCAGGTAACGTGTTTTGTCAGTTCATTTCTTTCTTAAGGTGAATATTTATGAAGACATTACTAAGAAATACTTTGCCTTTTCAGCTATGTCTTGGGAAAGGCTTGTTTGTGCGACTCTTGTGCGGCTTGAAACGTACCACAAAAATAAATAGCGTCCAGTCTGTGCAATTAAAACACACAGAAGTAGAAACGTTGGCTGCAGCCCCAGACGTAGTATTTTTACAAAGGAATAGAGTTGAAGCTATTTGATTGAGTATATTTGCATTATATCAAAGCAGAATTTTTGCGTATACCTGATCTTCGGTGCAAATGACGGCTGTCCGAATTATTGCACAAGATTTCTTGCCTAGTACAAATCAGTACCTCGAAACATAAACATTCTACCCTCAATATGCAGCGCACGTGTCTTATCATTTGGACCATTTCCATATACCTTCACAAAACTCCAGAAATACTAAAGGTCTTCATATCCTTTTACCCTTTTACCACAACTTACGCAGAGGAGTATTGGAAATTATGCGAAAAGACTCTGGAACCTGTTAATGTAGCCTGTCGTGTAAAAATAGAGAACGACTCCAATCACAGACCACACCCTTTTTGAGTTATGCCCACAGTGTTGTGCAAGAAGACACTGTTTTCGGCTACAATTACCGAAGTTGCCATATAGCATTCTGCTGTTCTGTTCTTTACTAACTCTATTGCTGAATCAGGTCACAGCACCATGATGTAATTACTGGTGCAATTCTTTAATAATTCTGCGAGAATATTCTCCTACCCTAAATTTACCATGTTTGAACAATTGAAGAAACATGAGAAAGGACCGTGAGGGTTTGCAGAAATGTTGCTTTATTAGAATCGTTTATGACTCATATCGGTACGGTCGTTTTGTCATGATCACGCCAGCGTGCACTGAGCATCATTTATCATTTTGTCTACTGCCTATAAATAAAATACAAAAGTGTCGTTCCTTGTGTGTGAGTAGCACAATGGCAGCATAACCTTTCATATGGTCCCACTAAGCCAAACCTTCCATTTTCCGCCATGGTGCCACAGGACACGTCAATTTCACACTTGATTTTCGCCCTTTCAGCTTCCTAGAAAGCATAGGGAGGTACACAAGACGAACAGGCGAAGTTTTGAAGTTGTCCTGAGATTTGAGTAAAATTTCATAGGCAATGTTATTATCCTTTACTTGTTTACAAATTTATTACACCTCATTGGTGATAATAATGACGTACTACATAGTAGTTCAGTTCTTATACTTAATACATCATATCTGAGGTGGCTGCCCTGAAAATTAACCTGGTGTAAGCATTGCATGACGTTCGCTGGAAGGCCATTCATTAAAAAATGTGTGCAGAATAAAGAAAATACAGGTGTTCAATGGCACAGTCACCGTCGTCAAAAGTTTACGCGGCCGAGATTCTGCGAATAAGTTCATTTTCAGCGCAGCTGCGCCCGCAGCCAGTAAAAGTATGCAAAACTTTTGTTTACCCTAGACCAGTATACGCTGTAAATCAGAATACCATGATGCGTGCCTCAGGCATAGAAATATAATATTTTTTCAGCTTCAGGCGTGCGAAAGCTTTGGACGCTGACTATACGTTCTGAAGGCCAGGCTGCATTTTAGCATATACGTGATGACAAGCGCCGAGCTCTTGATGATGGAATATTAGAGCGTAGAATTGCAGAACTTGAGCAAGGTCAGGTGACTTCACGACGCAAACCTAGCGATAGAAGCTCAGCATGCTTTTTGTTTATTAACACTGAAGATAAATGAATAGTCAGAGTAAATTAATGTTACTGTCCGTTTCTGGACAGACTCGAGTGTAATGCATACGTTCTATATCACTGAAGGTTCCATGCTAATTCCATACAGGGCATTCATTGTCGAAATTTGGCCTGTCTTACGCCTACCGGATCTTTAGCAATGAGAAGAGGTAGGCAATTGCTTCTTGGAATGTAGCCGAGGTAGATGTGATTAGTAATGCGGTATATATGTGAGTAGGCTGACTGGGATTATTACATGAAGTACGCCAACGTACCTAGGTTAAGTCACGGTGGAAATTACAGAGCCCTTTATTCTATATACAAATGTTGAAGTCATGTGAGAGTGTCTCTGCTAAAAAGTTATAAGTTTAACAATATGACGACTGAATAGCCTTCTGTTAAGCTGTTGGTAAAAATACTGTGTACGAAGTTCTATTGTGGTTTAAACTGCAACGTTTTCAGCGTTTCCAAAAGAAAGTGACTACAAGTCCATCTTTCTCGGGCGTTCATTTCACCTAGGTACCACCACCTGACTCGTGACCTTTACATTTTTAAATCTGCCCCGATGACGTAAGTTACGTTGCGAAAAAAAAATAAATACCCTTTCTAAAGAATGAACCATCACAGTTTCCCGACAAAGCGCGGTACGTTGGCGCAAGTCGTCATGTGTGATCACGATAAGAACGACAGCCCGTCGTTAAAAATGACTTGTCACTCCCCGGTTTTTCTTTTTTGTCAAGGACGCGACTAACCCGTAGAAGGGTAATCCCGACCTTGGCATGATGCTTGCGACTTTTCTGGTTCCGGACGAGCGCGTTCTTTGTAAATAATTCAGGCGCCCGGCATCGAAAGGCTTACACCTTTAAACAGCGAAAGCCTTTCACAGTTGCTTCGGTAACTCCACGGAAAGTGCGGACAATCAGTCCACTTTCAGCACAAGCGCTCTGAACCAAGACACATATTTGAGAGAAACGAGATCCTATATTACCCATAGCGAGAAATTTATTCACAAATTACACCTCATTATACCGATGTGTTTATGAGCCGCACTCTGGTGCCTGTATTCCGTATTATGACAAAAAATATAGTTTGTGCAGTGTCAGTAGCCTAAACGTAAAACAGGAAATTGAAGTCATCACAAAGACTGTCATATATCATAAATTGCAAGAAAAAAATTGAAACTGTACTTCATAATACTCGTAATGCAAACTTTGATGCATGTGATTCATTTAAATTTCCTATCTGTTCCGACCCGCCGTGGTTTCTGAGTGGCTATGGTGTTGGGTTGCAGAACACGAGGTCGCGGGATCGAATCCCGGCCACAGCGGCCGCATTTTGATGTGGGCGAAATGTGAAAACACCCGTGTACATAATTTAGGTGCACGGTAAAGAACCCTAGGTGGTCCAAATTTTTCCGGAGTCCCTAACTACGGCGTGCCTCGTAATCAGATCGTGGTTTTGGCACGTAAAAGCCTATAATTTAATGTAATTTTTTTAACCTAGATGTTCCTAATCGTAGTGGTTAAGGGGAAATAAACATGCACTCTTAGCGCGCGCAGAAACTACGCCGGTTTCTAGCGAGGGGAGCTTCGCGCCGTGACGCAGCAAACCCCTTCTAGCATTGACAGTGCAGCATGCTGCCGGCCGAAGTATACGGGCGGTGGGGTGCAACTTGGATGTGGTGGGGGCTGCCGTGGCAACGCGAGGATAATTGGATGTGACGGACGTTCGCACCGAAGATTAAAAAGATCGTTGATATTAAAGCGATAGCTGTGCACTATGACGTAGCCAAACATGGCGGGTTTTAATGGTGGATCATGAACGCTATCACAGAGAAGGTTTACTGCAAAGAGTTATATGGCGGGTAGAGGCGCGGTGGGGTTTAAAGCGATAGCCCTGTGGTGGCCCATGCGCAAAAAAATTGTACCTTAAGTATCCTTACGTGATTTGAATGCGAAATCATTATGACTTCTCTTAGTCATTACCAATAAAGACTTCTTAAGTATTACAACCTGTTTGCGATCCTTCCTTCGCTTTCTTTTCTCTGCGTTCATTAATCACCAGACCACAACCATTCAGAACTCATCGCCAAGTAGCTACGAGGTAATATGGTGATCCACTTTAATACACCTTAACCAAATTTATTTCATTGTAATTTAGTTTACTTCACCTTAATTCACTTGATTCCACCTAAGGCACCCTAGTCTAACTTGTAATTTTAATTCACTTCACTGTAATTCACCTTATTTCACAATAACTACCCATAATTACTACTAATTAACGTTGTCATACCATTTACTATCTTCTCTATTACTACTGATTTCATTCAAGATGCTGATGACGACACACTGACTTTTGATACAACTCGTTGTGGACGACGCCGGCTTTTCTACCTCACGGCTTATGTAGTTGCTTTCGCATTAATGACTACTGTAGACAACAACGGTCCGTCTGCACGGCACAGAGTAAACAGCTTTCGCATTTTCATTGCGATTTGCGCAGCCCCGGTGTGCGGCGTCCCGTCATGCTCAGAGTTGCTGCAGATAGTTCTTGCGCGGCGACGAGGGCGAGCGTGTATACTGCTCGACTGCACGCGATAGGAGTGAGACCGCTGCTCCGGCCTAAGCGGCCAGAAGTGCTTCCTGACGCCGTGGTGGGAACGCGCCTTTGCCGATACGGATGGCACAAGAACTGAAGCAAGTGGTATACCGGCGTTGTTTCCGCCATGTTCTCTGCTCTGTGCCGAGTAGAACGACTTATATCACTTGTCACGGCGTGACGACGCTCGGCCAATGGCGGTGCCGGTGGCGCGAGGAAAAGAGAGGCCCGCGTATACAGGGGCACTATCCCTCACTAGTACACGGGAACCCAAGCCCAGAGTCCACTAAAGTTTGCTTAAGAGATTTAATAGTGGAGATGTGGTTTATGGTAAATGAAAAAAAAATCACAAGTAAGCCAGAGAATGTTGATTTCACTGTCAATCTGCATCAAATCGACAGATTTAACACATGAAAACTTTTCTATAATCGCAATGGAACATTCGCATCACTTATGCTAAAACCCTGCGTTGGATCTCATGTAAAGCTTTCATTGTTGCTGTACTGCCTCTATACTAATCGTTTAATAATAATGTAATTGTAGGAGTAGTAGGTGTAGTAGTAGCAGTAGTAGCACTGTTGGGGCTTCAGACCCTCCCCCCCTCCCGAAATTATTTCGTGCTGGCATGCACCGCCGACCAAAACCACCACAGGCGCGGGGAAGCATTCTGGAATTTGTCTACAATGTGTTTTGCACGCATGAAAAGACATTTCGGCACGCACATTGCGAACTCGGGCTGGATTTTGTCGCAACGCCTTTGGCACCTCGACTTATATAACGAAAGGAGCCCCATCGAAGCACAAACTTTCAAGGGTTTTTCGATAGCGAGCGGGCGCGTTGCGGCATCTCGCAGCGGCCGCGGAATCTGCGGAGCGCATGGAATTCAATTCCGAAACTTTATCGGTATAAAGTTATCATAAACTTATGACGCGAAAGGTGCACTGACATTTCCAAAGGCGTGCTTTAGATTTTCAATTCTGGAACTTTATGGGTTTAATGTTCTTATAAACTTGAGCTAACATGCGCGCACTGGAGCCCTCGTGTCCAAGCCGTTTGAGAAATGGAAGCCCGCACTCGCAATCTTCCACACACACGAAAATACTAAATATGACCGTGACTGCCAGCTGGCAGCTGATAATTTTTCAGGAAGGGCACCCGATGCGATCAATCAGCTGGACCAGGGCAGGCAAAGTAAAATAAGAGGAAACAGAAGAAAGTTAGCGGCCTATTATTCAGGCGATTCTTTTATGCGGACGACAAGGTCTGGCTCTCCGTGGCTATTAGGGACAATGGTCCTATGGATTTAAGCAAATCCCCCCTGAAAATATTGGTATTTTCAGAGCGCTTCTTCATTTGCGAGCTGATTGTGGAGATACATATCTGAAGAACCATTTGGATGTTGCCCCAGTTATATCTCGCATTTAAGTCCAGATGTACAAAACCAAATTATAGAAATTTGTGGTGAAATTATCAAAGAAAGCCTAGATGCAAAAGTAAATGGTGCAGGCTGCTTCTCCATAATTGCTGACGAAACGACGGATATTGCCGGTATCCAACAGTTTACTGTTTGTGGAAGGTACCTAAACAAGGATGCCAAGGACATCGAAGGAGTACTTTTAGGTTTTAGTACCGGAATAGATGCCCTGTCTCGTTGCGACTGCAGCTTCTATGTAAATGCGTAGAAACGGCTTCAGATTTTAGTCACCCTTCCAGTGACCACTTCAAGCGCAGATAGTATATTTTTAACATGAGATTACTAAAAAACTACTTGTGCTCTACAATGTCTGAGGCATGGTTAGGCAGGCGCTTATATACGTCCACAGAGACGTCGGCATGAACGTGTCCGAAGTCATTGATCGCTTCACTAAACTTCCCCGCCGAGTGAAGTTTGTCCTTTAGATAGCGAAGCGGCAAAAACCAATGCAAGTAAAAGTTCTGTTCCTTCAGGTCCATAAACTCGTAATTATGAAAACATATGACTGTTCATGAGCTTCTAAAACCGCAGAAATGTTCGCCGTTTATTCAAACAGTTAGCATCATGATCAATATTATCGTGTGAAAACGAAAATTACGACGAGATCAATAACCACTTTTTACCGACCTTGTTTATTGAAAGCCCGGCCCTCGCGGCGTTTCCCAACAAACACACTCGCATATTGGGTAGTTTAACTTGCCGCATCATCTGTGGCTTTCGTTTGGTCTTTTCTTTCCTTTTTAGCTACCCGATTTTACTTCTTTTTTGAACCGAAGCAATAGCCTTTCTTAATTTTGGGTGCAGAAAACTTGTCGCCGCTCTGCAGGCAGTTAAATTACACATTTTCGTACTGATTTCTGCATTATGCCTGTATTATCTACCCATATGGCGCTATCGCGACCGCCGCATGGCCCAAGTACATATCACGAGTTACTTTCGGACATAGCGCAAAAAAGTACGCACAACACACACGAAGACACGACAGACGCAGACGAGCGCTTCTACCAACCGTTTATTTCAGTCAACGAACTCTCCTATTTATAAGGTGAATCACGTGCACCAGTGTCACGCCCCTTTCCCATGCGAGGTGATAAAAAGAAATCTAAAAATCTTAACAGTACTATCTGCCTCAGGCAACAGAGTTCAAATAGTTCAGTTTGGCACTGTGCAAAAGAATTGACGCTTCGCTTATACAAATATCTGAGTTCTTGTGGATGTAGAATGCTTCTAGAGCCACTCGAGCCGTGTAGTTTGTTGATTTGCCTAAGATAGTGGTCTCATAAAACCGTGCCTCGCAACCACACGCAATGATGGGGGCAACCAAATGTGCATACCTGTCCTCTTTTTTCTTAACCTTTAGAGCATGCTCCCTGAGCCGGTCGTTTATGCACCATTCGGTTTGGCCAATGTACACCTTCCCGCACAACAAGGGGACGGAGTATACCACTCCTGTCGCACACCCCACGAAGCGGCTATCATGGCTGGTTTGGCAACCTCCTTTCCTGTCACCGCACATTCGAGGGCCGAGCCTGGTTAGCTTATTAGGAGCCGTGAAGACCACAGGAATACGATGCCTGTTCGCGACCTTCTTCAGGTTGTGCGAGACCTGATGCATATAAGGCATGTATACGGGTCTTGCCATCCATCGCTGGGTCTCAGCCCTTTCTGCTCCAGCTCTGTTCTTTACCCTCTGCAGGATAGACTCGGCCACCACAACAACAAGCAGCTCAGGGAATCCCGTTGCGAATAGGCGACCAATCTGATTGTCAAAGCTATGCTGCATTTAATGCGGGCATGGCTTACGGAGCGCAGCATCCAGACTTTGTAATGCGATGCCCCTTTTTACTACTTTAGAGTGGGCAGAGTCAAAAGCCAGGAGACACTTCTTAACCCGTGGGAGGTACTCTCAGGAAACATGGCCTACACTAAATTTTAACCTGAGATCCAGGAATTGTAACCCCTCAGTTCCAAGAAATTCATGAGTGAAACTCAAACCCGGCCCAGCTTGAATAAAAACATATAAAAATACTCCCAGGGGCAGTGAAGCCGTCCTCTTTCTTTAAAAGAATGAAAACGTTATCGACGTACCGAAACACTTTGAATACCTTCCCTACATTATAAGCCAAATCAAGCGCACTGTCAATATCAGCTAAAGATATGCGCATATAATCGGAGCCACGCATGACCCAATACACACTCCTCTACGTTGCAGAAAAGGCTGCTCGTTAAAATCACTAAATGTTACACTAAGATAAAAGTCTAAAAGCGTTAAATTATGAACCGACAAGCAAGCGGAGTTTTGGAAATCGCATTCGCCACTCTGTTCAATGCACTTCCTAACAGCAACTAAAAGCTTTTCTTGAGGTACTGAATAAAACAAGTCCTACACGTCGACAGACAAGCCATAATCTATACTCTCGTTGTGTTTCACATATTCAGTGACTTCTTCAGATTTCCTCACGCGGAAAGGATCAACAACCGTGAGTCACTTAAGGCTCTTCAGTAAAAACTGACTAACATTCTTTTGCCAAGCGCCCCCTTCGCTCACAATGGTTCTGAAAGGGACATCCACCTTATGTGCTTTTGCAGAAAAGAAAACCTTCAGACTGTTCCCCTTACTATTTCTAATCGCACTAGCAAGAGCATTCAATTCCACGCCCTTACAAAATTTGATGAACTTAGTCTTAACCCTCGCTGCACTTTTCTAAACAGCCACAAAGTTCTTGTCCACTGCCGCTTGGGCTTTTTTATTGAACATGCCTTTCGGCATCACAACAAATCCACCTTGCTTGTCAGCTTCTAGGAGAACCAAACTGGTCTGCCAAACTGAAAGTATCTATGTTAGACCAACTAGCCCAACAGGCGGTCCTTCCGGAACATATCACGATTTCTGCGATCATAGTTTTGTTCTTGCCTGCATCGTCTGCCTTTCTATGCGTAAAGCTACTACTATGAGTGACTGCGCAACATGTCTATTTGTCTTGTTTGACGCATTACATACAGTGACGTTTGCTTAAATTCGTGAATTTATTGGATACTTATACATATATTTATACATCTTGTTGCGAGGCTTTGTGTACACAAACAGTGCATTTTGTTACCAGTGACACTTTTGTGCCCTTTATCAACTTGTAACTTGGCACTTGTATATTCCATTCTGCTTTCGCATTTCTAATGTACATCTTGCAGAACTCCTGCTTCTTATATGTACTCACTGTTGCGACTATATTATCGGTGTAATTACAATACACGACCGGTAACAACTGCTCATGCGCAATCTATTGCAACGAAGCACAGCGTCATTGAGGTTTTTCCCTGGCCGTTGCATATCTACAGTCACGAGCAAAAGTTTGTGGATCAAAGGTATGGTATGATGGTATGACAAAACTTTATTACGGTCCCTCGGAACGCGCGTAAGCACGTAGCGGGTCGCTCCCACGTCGGTACAGAAAGGCCGAGCCTCTCTGCTGCCACGATTTTATTTTTTTTTCCTTCGCAGCCTGGGCATTCCGGCTGAAATCAAGAGCGCAAGCCTACGTGCGCGTGTTGGACCAATACAACGTATTAAGCCAATTCGGGGCCGCGCAACTGCGCTTGAATATATTTAAATTTTTGCTGATGCCATGGTCTCCAGACTTCTGCTCGCGACTGTACAAAAAAGTAAACAAGGTTCTTGAATATCAAAGATTTATCAAAATATTTGTGCTCAACTTGTTCTTTTCATGGCCTTTACGTTTTTCACACCAGCTGTATGCACTGCTTTGCTGGTTTCGAACTGATTTAGTTCTAAAGTTCGTGTGATAATTTCTATACTTATTAAATAGCCAACAAAAAAAAACGCCGAAGCATTGATATCAGTTATTTATGCCACAATTTTTGAGACATACGAATATATTCTTTTGTGAAAAAATACATATTTTACTTGACAGTTAATTAGCATTCAGTATATAGTTCGTTTGCATCCTCTAATATACAATGACATTGGCAATGGCAATGCAGTTATTATTGATGTATTTGATCCCTCGACCAATTCTATAAGGAGGAGGCCGCGCTGCAACGTGAGCCCCCCTCTCCGAACAAAATTTCTGGCTATGCCATTGTGAAGTGAAACAGGTCCTTGAACACTGACCAGATACAGATGATTTTCTGCATTTACACCCGTCGCTTACCAAGAGCCGCTCTTTCAAGATTCTGCACCCGCTTTCTCGAAGCGGGGCTGAGCCTCTAAACGCCTATCAATAGCGGCAAAACTGCTGATTCACAGTAGACTAGCTGGCCGCTCGTCTTATACGCGCGGCGGTTATCAGATAAGCCATTCCTGACTCGCGCTCGCCCATGCTCGACGGTGAAAGCTGTTGGCGTGGTCCCTTTTTTTCTTTTATTGTTCAAACGTGTATTCTGTGATCGTCCAGTACACTTCGTGCGTCATCGCGCGAATTTCGAATTTTAAAGGTCCGTAGCCACGTGGTGTAAAAGCTGTGAACTAAAGGCGATGTCCGAAATTGCTGGGGTTGAAACACACCCGGATATCGGGTAGTTAAACTTGCCGTGTCATCTGTGGCTTTCGTTTGTCCTTTTATTTCCTTTTTAGCTACCTGCTTTTACTTCTTTTTTGAACCGAAGCAATACCATTTAATTTTTGGTGCAGAATATTTGTTGCCGCTCTGCAGGCAGTTAAAATACACATTTTCGTACTGATTTCTGAATCTTCCTGTATTATTCTACCAATATAGAGTAGGATGGTCTAAGTACATATCACGATTTCTGCAATCATAGTTTTGTTCTTGCCTGGATCGTCTGTCTTTCTATGCGTTAAGTTTACTATCTGTGACTGCGCAACATGTTTATCTGTCATGTTTGACGCATTATTACACTGACGTTTGGTTAGATACGTAGATTTATTGGATACTTATACTTATATTTGAATATCTTGTTGCGAGATTTTGAGCATACAAGCACTGAAATTTGTTTCCACCGACACTTCTTTTTTGCCCTTTATCAAGTTGTATCTTCGCATTTGTATATTACATTCTATATTCGCATTTCTAATGTATATTTTCCAGAACTGCTGCTTTCTATATGCACTCACTTTTGCGGCTATAATTTCGGTGCAATTACTCACAATACACAACCGGTAAGAGCTGATCCTGCGCAATCCATTGCAAAGAAGGACAGCATCATTGAGATTTTCCCCTGGCCGTTGCATATGTACAAAAATGAAAACAAGGTTCTTGAAAGACATAGATTCATCAAAATATTTGTCCTTAACTTATCAATTTCACGGTCTTTATGTTTTTCATATCAGTTGCATGCACTGCTTTGCTCGTTTCGAACTGATATAGGCTTGATATTTTCTTTACTTGTTAAATAGACACAAAAATGCGGAAGCATTGATATCAGTTATTTCTGCCATAGTTTTTGGGACATAGGAACATATTCTTTTATGAAAAAATACATATTTTACTTGTCTTGACAGTGCATAGCGTTCAATAATTTGTTTGCAGCATCTAATATACAATGGCATTGACAATGGCAATGCATTTATTATTCATATATTTGATCCCTCGACAAATTCTGTAAGGAGGAGGCCGCGCTGCAGGGTGAGCCGCCCCCCCGAACAAAATTTCAGGCTACGCCACTGCTGGTAAAGTACTAGTTGTTGAGCAGCTTGAATGCACATGTCTCTTTTTCTGAATATGCCATCTACTGACAATTCGATTTTTGGAAGAGGTATCCATTCCACTCTGTAACTCTAATGCTCCACTGGTTATTCATCCTACGCATTACATGGCCTACCCAGCTCCATTTTTTCTGTTAATGTCAACTAGAATATCGACTATCCGGCCGTTTGCTCTCTGATACACACCGCTCTCTTCCTGTATCTGAACATTAGGCCTAACATTTTTCTTCCATCGCTTTTTGTCCGGTCCTTAACTTGTTCTCGAGCCGCTTTGATAGCTTCAAAGTTTCAGCCCCAAATGTTAGCACCGGTAGAATGCATTGATTGTAGTTTCCTTTTCAACGACAGTGGTAAGCTCCCAGTCAGGATTTGGTAATGCCTGCTATATGCACTCCAACTCAACTTTATTCTTCTGTAAAGCTCTTTCTCGTGATCGGGGTCCCCTGTGAGTAATTGGGCTAGATAAACATACTCCTTTACAGACTCTAGAGGCTTACTGACCATCCTGAATTCTTGTTCCCTTGCCACGCTATTGAACATTATCTTTGTCTTCTGCAAGTTAATCTTCAACCTCACTCTTACACTTTCTCGGTTAAGGTCCTCAATCAATTGTTGTAATTCGTCCTCATTGTTACTGAATAAGACAATGTCGTCTGCAAATCGAAAGTTGCTGAGATATTCGCCATTGATCCTCACTTCTAAGCCTTCCCAGTCTCACAGCTTGAATACTTCTTTTAAGCACATTCATATCAATGCAGAATATTTCTGCAATAATGATAGCTTGTAATGATCGCTTCCAGTCATTTGCTTGGGAGCATTAGTTCGCCATCCAGTGCCTGCGAATGCGCTCGTACATAGTACATATCGAGAATTACACTCTCATTGCTTTCCTACGAAACCACAAGTGGCGTCTATGTGTCATCAACTGACGTAGCACCCCCACGCTCGCGCACTCACAAGGCGTTTCCAGCAAAGTACGTCTAAATGTGCTCTTTTCATACGAAGAAAGAGCAATACATACCATGAGCCCCTTCGATGAGTAAAGATCAGAGTTCAACTATTCGGAATTGCTCGCGGAATGATAGCAAAACAATAAAGGTCGGATGAAAAGCATGCTCGAAGCATATACCCCCTGAAAATGCTAGCGTTCCAGAAATATTAGTCTGGAATGTTACTGTCAAGTTTTCTTTAAATAAATAATTTCAACTTGACATATGTTGTTGCGCGGACAAATCCCTTTCAGGTTGTGAAACGTCAGGCAGCCCGATCTAAAGGACTCATATACGGACGTATTTTTCTTTTTAAAGCAAAGCTGTTAAGGGCTCACTCTTCGATGGTCGCGTCTGGCAATTGACCCTCTTCGCAAAGCAGCTTGTTTCAGAGAAATGAGCTGGCTCTTACGGAGGCGCGCCATACGTCTCCTCAGTGACCGCGCATGAATACAAAACCATTACCGCTTTTACCTTGCTTCTGTGCGATCAGCTGTCGGAAATACAGCTGAGTTTTCGCTAACGCACTGTGCTCAAACATGCTAGATGCTATCATGTGGATTGAAGACGCGTGCTGTTGTTGGCTGCAAAAATAGTGACTGGCATGTTAAAAAATGGAGTGGCCAAGTTCGCGGACCACTGTTGCAACTCTCCGAACGTGTTTCCGGAACTTCGAGATGTATGGCTTTCCTCGAGGATACAGATATTTGCTCATCCGCCAGCATTGTATCGCTAACCTTCAAAGAAAGGGATTCAGCCCCAGAACGTGAGTACCACTCGTTGAACAATGAAAATGGGAGTAGCGCCGGTTCCTGTCATAGTAAGTTTCGCGCACGTTATTTATACACATCTATCCCAAATGGCAATAAAACTTACGCCCACTCTATCACCGCCGTATCAAGAATAAGTGAATGGGCGCACACTTGAATATATGTGCACTATATACGCACAATAAATGACGGACTACACCGTTGGCGTACGCACGGTTTGAATGTTTCGTGACGGTTAACAAGAGTAAGCGAGTTACTAGCGGTAATATATATTTGCTACAAGGTATTACAATGTAAAAAACAGTTACGCTTCAAGCCTTGTGCGCAGCAAGAACAAATCTGTCGGGACTGAGCGCACCCGCTAGCGACTAGGCAGAAAATAATCAGATAGTGGCCGGACCGAGGAACTTCACTAAGTCAGAAACTGACAAGCCGATGCTTCAACATATTTGCTAAATAAAGAACAAAGAGCAAAACACATTAATGCTGATTCAATTCATGAGCGGAATGTTTCGATAGCTTTGAATACATATTTAGCACCGCTTTTATAACAAGCACCATATACGCTGTTTCCGCTGTTTTAACATAGCTTAATCTGCCTCGAAAGCGCTTTTGCATGTTCTTTGAAGCTGTGATCAAAGCTTCGTGTCGTCCAACCGTCCACCGTCTACGATATTTCCCAAACCAGGGGTTTTCTAAGCCGCGCCGGCGTCATACACTTCCATTGTAAACAAAGAGGGAACGCGGATGGCGCCGAGCTGGACGGACGCGTCGCGTCGAGCTCCCGCTTTTTGCTCAAATTGAGTGCGACTTTTGCGAAACCAGTGCCACCGCACCGCGGCATCACGTTTATGAAGATATATGCTTCATTTCAAGACCATTTTCGACCCTGTGAGTTCTTTTTGTGTACTTTCGCGAGAACTTTTGTGCCCGGGGCGGCCGCCACGTCGGCTAACCCTAACGTCGAGTAGGGCCCCGCTAACCCTAACGCCGTACCCGCTGACGAGTTCGCCGCTTGAACAAACGGCGGGGCTCCCGCCGGCACAGAGACTTTTACCCAAGTCTTGCCAACCGAACTACAATGCCTTACGAAGTCACCGGCCGAGAAATCGCCCCATCGGAGGTTTCCGTCAGCAACGGGTGGTGCGACATCGCCCCACGAAGAACGACCAAGCCTAACCTCAACGTCGCCACCAACGTGGCAGCCTACGGCGCCACAACGAAAGCATCCAAGCCCGTGTCGGCCCGTAAAGAAATCATCAAGGCAAGTAGGATGCCCTTACTCCCGCAAAACGAGACCAAAGTAGTAATTCGCATCCGCGGCGGACTGAACATCGCCAAAACCGGACACGTGGAAATTGTGCAGGCCATTCAAGAAGCAGCCGGACTCGAAACGACGCAGTGCGATGGGGACACGATTTGCCCCAACCTCAAACAGAACATCATGGTCGTGAGTTCCCCGCTACCCGAGAATGTCCACGGATATTTGAAAATTCAGAGCATCACCATCGCCGGACAGACGTACGAGGCATCCTCCTACCAGACTGCACCGGACGACACGTGCAAGGGAGTCATTCGCAACATTCCGCTCCACCACACGCAAGAAGCGATAACCAGGTCTGTCGTCAACCCGAGAAACCCACTCGCACTGGCGGCGAAGCGCATTAAGGAAACCGGGACGGTGATTGTGGTCTTCGAAGGATACAAAGTTCCCAACCACGTGATGTACGGATGTGCATGGGTAGAGTGCTCGCTCTACAGGAAGCAGATCGCAATATGTCAGGCTTGCGGAAAACTGGGGCACCGAGCAGACGCATGCCCCGCACCTGAAAAGCAGACTTGCAGGGGCTGCGGCATTGCAGACCCCGGAGCTGATCACATTTGCGAAGAGGTCTCTTGCGCGTTGTGCAGCGAGAAACACCCCACGGCCAGCAAGAAATGCAAGAACAGATACCAGGTCCCGTACGTGGTACGCAAGCGAAGAATCGAGAACAAGCAGGCAGCCATTGCGGCCAAGAAAATTCGAGATAAGGCGACTAGTCTCTTAAGGCAAAACGGCGCAGATGCGGCGCAGTTGCCAGACGGACAGTGTGAGCACAGAGGACGCTCCAGATCCAGAGGGAGCTCGGGATCCCGATCGGCCAGCAGAGGTCGTAGGAGCCGCTCCCGCACACCCGGGAGCCGAGACAGCTCCACCTCGGGGGTGCGCTTCGCACCCCCGGCCGGAGCCAACAGCTGGGCCCAGCGAGTCAAGGCGACAACGGGATGCCAGGCCTCCGCAACGGCGGGGACGCTGCCCACAAACCGCGGGCCGCTGAGGGACCAATCTCAGGTGAGCTTGCAAGCACGGCCAGAGAATAATGTACACAAAGACATCTTAGAAAGAATCAAAGCACTCGAGCACGAGAACGCTCAACTCAGACGCACAATGACAGAACTGGCTAACGAGAATAGATTGCTTAAAACGCAAACCAGCAAACCAAGCGCACAGACACAGGATACGCACATGGACACTTCACCCAGTCCGACTCCCCCCAGCGTACCGGAATCAGAAACGGCTAGTCAAACCCTACCCGCGGGCACACCAGCCACCAAGAAACGCAAGGCCAAGACCACGGAAGGTGACACGCCTGCCATTGACATAGACACTAAATTGGACAAGATCCTTGGTACCCTAGGTCAACTCCAATTCGATGTCGAGTCACTCAAGAAGGGTCACGACAGACTAGTAGAGGCGGTCGACGGCCTAACGAGCAGGGTAGAAGTGATGGAGAAGGGCTTCGGCGCCAGGATCAAAGCTCTCGAGAGAACCGTCTTTACTCACTCCACGGCACCTGTCAACCCCCCCGCCTACCCCATGGTCAGAAGGAACAGTGCAACAAGCGATATCGTTACACCCAAAACGGCGGTAAAGTCCGCAACCAAAGTGGAAAGCAAAAATGGAGAAGGCAAATAAGCGAGAACCAGCCGAAAGGCACCAAGCGCAAATTAGCAATCAAGGGAAGCTAATAATCTGGCAATGGAATTGTCGCGGTTTTCGCAGCAAGAAATCGGTCCTGCAACAACACATCAGACACACTACAGACAAGCCGGACATCATACTCATTCAAGAGACCAACACCGACACACCCACCCTTCCGGGATATGAAGCAATTGCTGTTCCACCCACAAAAGCCTGCAGCGGTGTAGCGACGTTTGTTAGTAACAGGCTCGCATGGGCCGAGATTGACAGAAGTAATCCGGACAGCAAATGTGAGCACTTGCTCATCGAAGTGTTTCCCAAAGGCAAAAAGGCCAAGAGCATACTAGCACTCAACACATACAGTAGCCCGAACCACAAAACGCAAAGTTTCAGACGAATTTTGAAGAAGGCCAGGGACAAAGCCGGAGACAACCCGCTGATTACTGCCGGAGATTTCAACGCCCCAAACGTAGAATGGGGATATGGCGTCACCAGCGCCAAAGGCAGAAATCTTGCCACTGATGCGGAAGAGATGGGCCTCACCCTGATCACGTCGGCGCTCTACCCCACCAGGATGGGCAACTCGGTTTCGAGGGACACCACCCCAGACCTTACGTTCGTCCTCAACGTCGAGAGGGCCACCTGGCATAATACCGGTGAGGACCTCGGCAGCGACCATTACATTGTAGAAACGTCAATAGCAATCGCCTCGAAACCACTCCGAAAGTGGAGATACACGGATTGGGATGCGTTTAGACAGGTACGAAAGGAACGTACCGAAAAGCCCGCTACACTAGAACAGTGGACGCGCGAACTCAAGGAGGACGCCCTCAAGGCGACCAAAGAAATCGAAACGGACGTCCAGACAATCGGGATGGATGCTAAGCTCGCTCACATGCTGGAAGCAAAAAGATCCATATTGCAGAGATGGCGTACTCAGAGACTCAATAGAAGACTCAGGAAAAAGATCGCACTGCTGAACAAGGACATTGAGAATCACTGTGCGGGACTCTCAAACCAACAATGGGACGAAGTATGTGCAAGGGCCGATGGCAGCATGACATCGGGCAAAACCTGGAACCTGCTCAAACACCTTCTTAAGAAGGGTCAAACCAAGAGCTCCCAGACCAAGGCGGCTGACAAGATAGCGAAACGCGACCTCAAAAACTCCAACGAGCAGGAATTTATGGCAAGACTAGCCGAAAGATACATGCCACTCTCGAGCAGCCACGAAAGCGACGCCGAAGCACCCGGTTCCCCGTACACGGGAGCGGACAACCCCGACCTCGACGAACCCTTCAACCTGGAAGAAATCAGGACCGTCCTTCAAAACCTTAACGGCACATCGGCCCCAGGTCCCGACGGTATTAGTAACAAGGCCCTTCGTGACTTGGACGACGACTCCATCCGGTTCCTAGCGGATCGAATCAATCAGGTCTGGGATTCAGGCATGGCCCCGCCGGAATGGAAGCACGCCACTACGGTTCTCATCCCAAAGCCCAACAAGCCCTCGGGCGTCGAGAACCTTAGACCCATATCGCTCACGTCGTGCTTGGGTAAGGCGGCGGAACACGCCGTTCACAACAGAATCTCCAGATTCCTTGAAAACAAGGGACTGTTACCACACAGCCGCATAGGATTTAGACCCGGTCTATCAACTCAAGACACCATGATTTTAATCAAGCACCAAATCATTGATGACCCCATTAGAAACGCCAAGGCCATTCTCGGGTTGGATCTCGAGAAAGCGTTTGATAACCTATCTCACCAATACATTGTGGACACCATTTCCGAACTCAACCTCGGAGCTAGATTCCACGCGTACGTCAAGTCATTCTTGGATAATAGGACGGCTACGCTCCGATTTGCCGACCTCTCCACGGAGACACTCTCGTTGGGGAGCAAGGGCACCCCCAAGGCTCGGTCATCTCCCCTATGCTTTTCAACCTTGCCATGGCGGGACTTGCCGAGAAACTCGGACAGACCATGGGCTCGAGCACACCATATACGCAGACATCACCATGTGGGTCTCCAAAGGAACCCCTGGTATGGTGCAGTACATCTTGCAAGAAGCAGTGAACACCGTAGAAGAATTTCTAATTCCCACAGGACTCAGATGCTCGCCTACCAAGTCGGAGCGGCTTGTACGCAGACCCACGCAGAAGGGCCGAAGGCCATATTCAACAGACTTCGATTACAATCAGGAAATTACCGTACGAACGAATTCGGGACACGCCATCCCGTGCGTGGACAAAATCAGAGTCTTGGGTATGATAGTAGAGACTAAAGACGTCAATGCCTCTACGGTTCAGAAGCTCATCACCAAGACTAACAACGCTATCGGGCTCATCAGAAGAATTGCCAATAGACACAGGGGCCTCAAGGAACATAATCTCGTCAAACTCATACACGCGTTCGTCACCTGTCACTTCGCATACGTTGCGGCAATGCTCAATTGGTCAAGATCCGAAAGAGACAGACTCAATGCGCAAATCAGAAAGGTCACCAAGCAAGCCCTCGGCATTCCGACCAGCACCAGCAACGAGAAGCTGGGGCACCTGGGTATGCACAACACCCTGGAAGAAATTGCCGAGGCCCAGCAGCGTGCCCAGCTTGCTAGGCTTTCGACGACGCCTCCGGGGCGTATGATCCTAGTGAAGCTGGGCTTTGCTCAAGGAAACATAGAAAAAGATTTTGCGGACCTCCCACGGGACATCCGCGCTAAGATCATGGTCCGACCTATACCCAGAAACGTACACCCCGAAAACAACAGGGGCAGACGACAAGCGAGAGGACAATTCCTCCTAAACCAGGCCTTGGCAAACCGCGAAAGCTCAGCTTTTGTGGACGCGGCGGCATACGCGGGAAACAAAGCTTTCGCAGTGGCGATGGTGGACGGCTGCGGATCCACAAGACATGCAGCCACGGTAATCGCAAGGAAGCCTGAACAGGCTGAACAGGTTGCGATCGCCGTTGCGCTGACCAATGACAATATTTCTTACATCTACAGTGACTCCATAGCCGCAATTAGAGCTTTTCAAAAGGGCACGGTCTGCGCACAGGCTCTAAGAATTGTCACAAAGAAAGAGATTAAGCACCACGTCATATACTGGTTCCCGGCACACTTAGGACCAAAGATCGGCGACGTCCCCAACCTTAACGAGGCGGCACACGAGGCTGCGCGCGCGCTTACAGACCGCGCGGCTTCCCCCGACCACTCGGAGAACAAGGACGCCCCCACTACATACAATGAAATCACTAAACACTACTACCTACAACGTAGAGAGTTTAGCACGCCACACCGCATGCTCACTCGAGCTCAAGCGGTTACTCTCAGAATGCTACAGACAGACACATACCCCACGCAAAACAGACTACACCACTACATGCCTGAGCTCTACGACAAGTCTTATTGCACCAATTGTAATACATCCCTTAACGTCTATCATTTACTCTGGCCGTGCTCGCAAGCTCACATAAACTCCGAACCGGACAAGCGCAAGTTCGAAGAAGCAATCCGGAGCGAAGAACTCGCTCCCCAACTCTGGGCCGTCCAGCAGGTCCACGACGCCGCCGGGAAGCTCAACCTCCCGGTTCCGTCGTGGGAGACGCCCGCTCCATGAGAGCCCCAAAGCTCTCGTGGCCTGCAGGACCTTTAATAAAGTTGATTTCCTTCCTTCCTAAACAAAGAGGCAACGGAGGCAGTTGAGGCAAGGAATCGACGCCTCACCACGTGGTCAAACATGGCAGCGCCCACGGGATCGCCGCGAAAACGGTCAATAGAAAAAAACTCTCATTGGCAGTTTGCTGTATGTGCGAGTGAAAGCGCGCGAGAGCGAGGGACGCGCGCTTTCACGGGGAGCGAACGCACGGCGGAGAGCAAATGCGACTTATGTGCGAGTGAAAGCGCGCGAGGGCGAGGCAAGCGCGATTTCACAGGGAGCGAAAGCAGGGCGGAGAGCAAATGCTACTTATGTGCGAGTGAAAGCGCGCGAGGGTGAGGGACGCGCGCTTTTATGGGGAGCGAGCGCACGGCGGAGAGCAAACGCGACTTCCGAGTGGAAGGGTAATGGTGGGCGAGGAGGGCATCGACGCACCCAAGACTGTGTGTGTGCGTGCCCGCTCTCCCACTGCGACGCATGCGCGCAGCCCTGCCAGCCTTTGCCACCTGTGCCGCTGACTCTCTCTGGGCTCTCGCCCGCCTTTCCCCGAGCAGTGTCGACAACGGCGTTTAGCCGTTCCATCACGTAGACAGCGTTTTGACAGCGGTTGTGTGCGATCACACAAACAACGCGCACAACTGTTGTCGGCGGCAGCGGCGTTTTGCCCGCGTTCGCAGCGAACACGCGTGGCGTTGTTGACGTGTTTATGAAGAACGTGCCCAGCTTTGCCGTACACCCTACGGCGGTGTGCCGTAGCGGCCATAAGGCCATTGTCCCCGTGGTCACTAACTAGATGAAAACCACCGGATCATATATATTTCTCATTTTTTAATAGTTCAAATAACCAATTACTCCATCACATCTTAATAGTCAGGATTGGAAATACATAATTCCCACCATAGTACAGCTTCGCTGGTCTTCCACCCCCACCCCAGTGGAAGGGCTTAGAGTTTTCCTTTTTTTTGCGGAAATGGCAATAGCAACACACGAGTTATGACCACCACTGCTTAGCCCAACGCCCAACGTAGCCTTGCGTTCAATGATGACGACCAGCTTTCGCCAAGTGATTTTTTTTCACGATTTATAACGCATCCAGTCATGACCACAAGCACGTTCGTAAGCACCTCCCCCCCCCCCCCCCTGCAAATGGCAAAAGCCCGAGATTTGAAGACAGTGCGGTGGAAGTAATGATGTGTCACTTAGGCGCCGCCTATCTAAAGCGGTGAAGAAATGGTGAAATAAAAATTTAGAGCCCTTCCCCTGTCGAGTAGAGATGGGCAAAACGGCTCACTTAGTGAGCGGCTCGGAACGGCTCAGCTCAGTGAAATGAACCGGTTCATTCGAACGGCTCACCGGTTCACTTAAACGTGTAACCTGTGTTATGCATATTATATAGTTATGTGGCTTCGAAAAAAAAACGATATATGCATAATTTAATAACCGTGTTATGGTATTTTTAGCTATGTTAGGTAATATTTTTACATATATTAAAAGCGTGAATTTTTTGTTGTAATGAAGCTTTCTTTTCTGATATTGGGGATAAAATGCTTATGATACTGTGACAGGCAGAATGCGACGTACTTTTTTCAGAAAAAAAAAACATGTAACTTCATCGTCATTACAGAAGCTTGTATGTTTTTGAAGGTACTTTAAAATCAACTTTTGTCAAACTAAGAACACAAAATGAATATACATTATGTTTCATCTTTATTCATTTATTCACATACGTACGTTCACTATAATGTGAGTAAGCTGTAACGCCATGCAAAATGAATGTAGAAATCATTTCTTGAAGTACAATACAAAAATCATACGAAAGATCCACAAAACTGCCGCACGTGCATTTCGTTTTTTTTTTCTCTTGATTGCACGCGCGATACTGGCGATCATGCCATCATACACTAGGACAAAAAAAAAAGAAATGAAGTTCTATTACAACACAACAGATCATTGGCCTCGTTTTATTGACGTGCTAATGATACACGCTCAGAAAATGCACTGAAGCGGATGTCATGAGCGACATTTTCATGACTACACTAATTAGCACAAATGAAGACCAGGACGTAAACTGTACGTTCACCTCTTGTCGTTAAAGGGCCCCTAAACCACCCAGAGGTCGAAATTTAGTTCTGGTGTTGCAGTTTCGCTCTTTCCTTCGCTACTCTCCTCATCGGCTGGTCTCCCCTCCTCGCCGAGTGCTTCTCGAAAGGTCACGTGACATACGTCATCGCCAACGCGCTTCTCAAGACACTGCATACTTCCGGTCACGTCCACGCGAGCGGCACATATACCGACCGGGAGCCATCCGCCAGTGCCGTAGAACGTCTGCGGCGCGAGAGGTGTCCAAAGTAGACGGCAGTTCGGCCGGCGCCCCACCCGCTGCACCATCAATGGCCCAATCGACGACCGTGAATCTGCGCGCCTCCGCCACGGGCAACGAAAACATCAGCTGCAGCCGGGAGACGACGGGCTCGGCTGTGCTCGCATCGCAGCCGACGGCGCCGCTAATATCAGCGTATTTTTCTTCTTTGTGTACAATTATTGCGAAGAGCGATAACAACGATAAGAAAATATTGCGGCTTGTGAGCGTCGGTATTTCATTTCAAAGCGCTGTCCGTTTTAGCTTTGAAGGGAACCAGAAAAGGCCTAGCGACGATATCGGCGCCGTCGAACGATCAGCGGCGGCGAATCTGCCGCACAAATGAGTCCCGGTCTCAGCCTCTCTACGTACGGGAAGGAAATCTCGCTGTTTGCGAGCAAGAACCGCTGTCGAATGGCGACCCGCGAATGGCAAACGGCGTGCGATGGGTAATGCCACGTACACACTAGCGGAAAAACACGCGCATCTTGCCGCCGCGGCAGGGATCGCTCCTGGGGTGCTATGCAGGATGCACCGAGTTTCTCGTTCACCCGAGTTTTACCCGAGTTTGCTCGATGGCAGTCATTGAACGGAGATAGCAAGGAACGTGCAATAACCGCAGGCAAAAAGAAATGTCGAGATAAAGCCGCGTATGACAACATGAGCGCACCCTGCGCTGCGCAGTGCTTCCGCGCTTCAAGCACACAGGACTGCGCAACAAAACGCGCCAGCGCCGCGTATTGTTATCAACGTATTATCGCAATTTAGCAATACCATCACTGTCCCGCTGTCTATCTGTACACTTGCCGTGAGCCGCTTGCCACGCCTTTCTCGGGCGCGTCAAGGGCGTGCCTCCTCTTTCGAGAATTATCTTTCAATCCTCCGTCGACTGCAAACAGGGCACATGCGGTGCATTCTTGCGCCTACACTTTCTCTCAATCGAATACATTTAAATACAGCAAATAAAATAACAAACAATTTATTTCTTAAAGTATCGGTTTTTCGTTTTCAATGCTATAAATTTCTGATGACAAACGGACATCGAGTGAATTATTAAATTTTGCACTTTTTTGCCGCGAGTGGCGACAGTGAGGCGAACGCTTACAAGCGGATACATTCTAGAGGGTCGCACGCACGAGGGAGTTCATACGGGGACCAGTCGTCAGGGGCGCTGCAGTGCTATTCTCAATAAAATCGATGCGATAATGACACATAAGGTCAGTGATGACAATGATCTGTCCATTCCCTGTCTATTAGGGGAATGGCAACGCAGCGCTGCGGCATGGCTGTTCACCGCAGGTGCTTTCACTGAGGCGGCTGTTAAGGCCGCCGCTTTACCAACTGAAACGACACCCTAGCCATAGAGACGGGAGCAACGGCTGTCGCTGCAAAATTGCTGTGTGGTTTTGTAGGGTCCGTAGTGACGCAGCACAGTGAAAATGCACCAGTTTATCTGTGTGCGCGAAGTCTCCGCGATGCATTGCGAAGCGATGCATCCCTTTTCAACGCTTGCCCAGTGAAGATGCCTCCGTGCGCATGTACGCAGAATTTGATTGTGTTGTTCATTCCAATGTGCTTGCCGATTGCCTCTGCTGCTGAGCTAACAGCGATCGCTGATGGATATCCTAACGACAGCACAGCAATCGCATTTTGGCGGGTGAGGGCTCTTCTGCGCAGTTAGGAAATTTGCCTTCGAACGCAGGAAGGTGTTGCAATTGTTTAGTGTGTCGTGCTTGTGATGAAGAAATGCCATCGCACAGGGTGCGTTTGCGCTGACCGCTGACCCTGTTTGCGTCACTGAGGGTCCAATACATTACTGATGACAGAGCAGTCATCTCAAATGACAGCTGCAATACGTTGTCGTTGGAAAGCACTACGTACTGCTCAGGATCGTCGTCCACCGCGGCGCATCGACGCCTTGCAAGCAGCTACAGTGACCTGCCGATAATTATTTACTGTGCGCTACATCGCCACAATGCAGGCAATGAAGCGTGTTTTGGGGCCATCACAGCCCAAGAAGATATATGCATAAGCCCGCGAAAGTCGACGCTTTTTTTTTTTGTTTTGAAAGCGGTGCTCAATACATCACCGACAGTGCGTTGTGCGTGTTTTATTTCGCCGGTCAAGATTGTTAACGCGTCTCAGTTCCGCATGACGTCGCTGTTGCCGAAAAATAAGATGGGCGTGGCCCAACCGTGGTGGGCACGCACAAGAGTTACATGCCTCGCGCGGGGCGTGACCTATGGTTTTGATTGATAGGCGAACTCGTGCCGAACTCGTACATCGCGAAACCCCCCTCGAGTTGAACTCGTGAACATGGCGGCGGCAGCAGCAGCCTGTGTCATCGCATCCAGCGGAGTAAGCGTCAATATGACCGCCTGGACCCGTTCATCTACATGACCGACGCAGAGTTTCGAGTCCTTTTTGCCTTTCGAAAACGTCAGTGCGCTGGCTGTGTGCCGTGTTAGGCGAAGGCCGTCGTCTGCGGAGACAGCGTGGCGGGCAAATTGTGCTTTCCGAGCGCAGAGTGGTGCGACTAGGCTGCGGAGGAAAAGTTCGTCCGATCGCTTCAGCTCTCTCCTGTTTCAAGCACTGCTCGTCCACCGCGCTCCAGCCCCAGGCCAAGTCCGGCGTCATCATCGGAGTACGGGGGACCAGCGAGCACCTGGGCCAACCAGCCTGCGCAGTCGAAGCGGTCACATTATATTGGAAGGCTCAGAATGAACGCTGGGCTGCCTTCCGGCGCCACAGCTGCCGAAATCAGTTTTCGCAGTTACACGGTACCGCTGCACTGCACAGGCAGAGAGGCGAAGGAAGCTACTTCGCCAACACGGACCGCCTCGGCCGTCCGAACGACCACCTCTCGAGGCGGCAAATGATTTGGCTCACGTACTGCCTGAGCCAAAGCGTAGACATATGACTGTTGAAGGAGATGACCGGCGACTTGTTTCCTCTATCGGAGCACGCCATCGCTGACTAGAGGAACTAACCCCGTAAGTTCGCGAAAGATGAGCTGCTGGCGCAACCTCCACTCGGTGTCCCCGGGGAGATAGCGCAAATTGACGAGTGCCTTCTTCGCGGTGAGCAAAAGTACAATCGAGGCCGCCTAATGTCTGGCGACAACTTTCCGCTGAGCCGCCAAAATTACGGCAGTGTTAAAGATGGTGGCCCATGGGTATTCGGCATGTTCTGCGCGACCAGATGGGTGCTGCGACTTTCAAGGTCGACCGACGAAAGGCGGCGATGCTAGGCGCCATTATTGCAGCCAATGTTCAACCGGGGACCATTATTCATAGTGACGAAATGGCCGCATACAAATATATCACAAATTTAGTGGATGCTAACGGGGCTATGCCTCAATCTGCATTAGGAAATAGTCAACCACAGCGTGAACTTTGCGGACCCCATCAAGGGCGTTCACACGCAAAAAAAAAAAAGAAATAGAAAGTTATTGTCAAAACGTGAAGCGCCACCTCGTCAGCGATGGGTACAGGGTAACTGCACCGATGCTGGAGTCCCACTTGGGATGGATGTGGTGGCACTCAACGGCCACGTGCGCTGCAAAGACCCTCTCTTGCGTTTGTGAGAAGCCACGGACCGCTCGGGCTACCCAGTATAAAGACTTTCCTGCGGTTGTTAGAAGGCATCGTTCGACGCTTGCCAGTATGAAGGTGCATAGCAAAGTAAAAGAAAATAAAGCGTAGTTTTGTGACCCTTGTATGAGTGCTTTCCGGCGTACCTGAGTGCTTACACGGTAAGCGCGCGGCAAACCACTTATGCGCTAGTCGACGCTCACTTCGTCTCGCAGCCTTACTTTAGCGCGAGCAAAGAGCGATCTGTTAAAAGCCCAATGTGGAAACCAGGCGCACACCAATTTGCGCTCGGAAATGAGAGCTCAAGCACGTAGCGAGCCGCACCAATCCAATCCAGAGGAAAGAGAAGAGCAACGAGTGATCTGATGAAACCTCAGTGAGAAAACCAAGCACACACTATTCGGCGCTCGGAAATGCTAGCGCAAGTACGTAGCGAGCCGCGCCAATCCAATCCAAAGAAAAAAAGAGGAGGATGAGCGTCCCCTCGTGGTGTAACGCGAAACGTATTATACTACAAATTAGACTAATACACATTCAGTGTACATCTTGTAAACTTTAAAATGCTTATAACCCACATTAATGTGACTAATATTATTGTACTAAATTCATTTATTTTATAACTTGCTTGTGCCTGTAATGCACTCGGTGGAACGACAAACAAGTGAAAGAAGGCACAACCATGCACCGACCGTATGATCATGTGAGCCTCAGTTTGTTTACCGCCCATATGGCAACGCCCAAGGATTGATAGCCACCCGGAGTGAATCTAGATAAACCAATGAAACTGGAGGCGTGCCGACGGACAAACTTTCTCTTGTTACCATTAGTTCTTTCAACTTGGGGCGTCGCCAGAGCTCGTGAAGATCCCGAGTTTCGCCAAACTCGGCGCATCCTGCATAGCACCCCTGGACCGATTCTTTGCGGTTTGCCGCGTGCCGCGGATGAAGGAGACCAATGAGAGCGGCCCGCTTCCGTGACGTACGCGCGGGAAACTGGTGCCATGCGGACCCGCCCGACCGCTTGTTTCTCGTTTCGCACTATCATCTACACGCGTGAGCTCCCGGATAGTTCGAGAAGGGGAGAGGAGTCTAGTCTGTCACGTGATTGCCGCAGCGGCGCGCCGCCGGTTGGTGTGGCCGCCCCGCTGCTGCTGCGTTTTGCCGCCGGCGGAGCGCCGCGCGCGTTTTGCCGCTAGTGTGTACGTGTCATTACCGTGCCGGTAACGTGGACTCAGCGCTTCTCGGCTACCCGCTGTTACTGCGGTGTCGGCCCGTGTTATGCGAAGCGTACCGCTATAGACCCTGTGTTGCGCGCACGTCTGGAAAGGCCAACACTGTCGCACTCTGTTCGCGCAGCTAATCAGACCGCTAAACACGACTGTGTTGGAACACGAGTGATTTGGCACTTGCGTTGCGGGCTGTAATTACCGATTCGCAAAGGGCGCACAAACGAGCACTACGACGAGGAAGAGCACAAAGCGCGCGTACCTGCTAGCAGACTAACCGGAAGTCGTAGGTTCTTGTTCAACCAACGGACATCGTTTCCGCAGTTGACATCACCAGATTCCCCCTGCTGAGATCGTGACGACCGCTGGGGATACCGCAAAAGCGAGGGGAGGAGAACGTCATTCTTTTGTGGTACTCCCGCAGCGCGTAGCGCTGCAGCGTTTGTCATCGTTGATCGTGACGGCATTCTGAACTCGATGAGCGTTTACTTGAAATGTTCAAAAAATATCTGAGATGGTTTAGGGGCCCTTTTAAGACACGGAAGACCATTTTCGAAGTGTTATTGGACCAGCGCACGATGTGCGATCGGTGAGAGTAGTGCGACATCGTTCGAACAGCAGCAGACAACGATCGGTACCATCCTTTGCCAATTAAGACTTCTTTACTTCTCCCCTCGGTGGCATCGGGTGCCACACCATAAGACGCACAAAAAACCAAGGGGACTGCTGCGCACACCACATACTGCGAGCGAGTACCAGTAGCGCGAGTCGGCCCACACCGGCCACCATTCGTCGGTCAGAAATCGAAAACCAGCAGAAGACCCAGCTCTGACGGAACGGTTCGGCACGGCTCATTCAAGGAGAGAGAACCGGCTTCCTCACTCCGAAGAGACCGCCGCTCCCTTAGTGAACCACGGCTCCCTCGGTCTTCAAAAGAGCGGCTCTTTTTGAGGTCTTTTGACCTCAAAGCCGGGTCTTTTGAAGAGCTAGGGAGCCGACGCGAAAAGAGCGGCTCGCTCCTGAGCGCTCAGGAGCGAGCCGGATCTTTTGAATAGCGGGGGAGCCGTGGCGAAAAGAGCGGCTGGCTCCTTCCTGAGCGCTCAGGAGCGAGTCAGATCTTTTGAAGAGCGAGGGAGCCGTGGCGAAAAGAGCGGCTCGCTCCTGAGCGCTCAGGAGCGAGCCGGATTTTTTGAGCCGCTCTTTTGAAGAGCGAGGGAGCGGTGGTTCAGTAAGTGAGCGGCAGTTCTTTCGTTCTTCAGCCGAAGGCGAGGGGGTGAAGGCGACTTGCGAGGAAGGGCGGGTGGGCAGTTGCTTTCTCGTACCGCTAATAGATGTCGACTCTTGCGAGGAAGGGCGGGAGGGCAGTTGTTTTCTCGTACCGCTAATAGATGGCGCGGAAGTCGCACCCAGCAGAAGACCCGGCTCTGCACGGCTCTCTGAACGCGAGAGAACCGGCTCCCTTTCTCCAAAAGAACCGCCGCTCATTTTTACTGAACGACCGCTCACTCGCTCTTTAAAAAGAGCCGCTCACAAGATCCGACTCGCTCCTGAGCGACCCATCTCTACTGTCGAGAAAATGCGAGTAAGCGAAGCTTGTGGAAAGACGACACTGTCGCAGGCGTTCCGATTCGTTTGCCCAAACTGAGGGTGGGATGTCCCCGAGCCCACAGGGGTATGTGCGTGGAGCGTGGACCCTTTCTGCACAATCACCAGGATCGGCCCACTTGACAGGGGTATGTGCCATTGAGCTTGGACCCTTTCTGCGCTATCAGAAGAGAGAGAGAGAGAGAGAAATAACTTTATTTAGGAAAAATAGGGTTAAGGGGGCCGGAGGGTGGGTCCTTAGTCCAGGACTCCAGTGGCCACCGCCACACGCCGTGCCTGGTCGAGGAGGCTCAATTGAGTCTCCAGGTCAGTCCGGGCGAGGATGGCTGCCCAAGGCTCCCTAAGGGAATTTTGTGCTAAACGGGGTGAATTTGAATTTTGGGGTCGTGATTGGCACTCCCATGTCACATGGGGCAAGGATGGCCTCCCCCCACACCAGGGGCATTGACTGGCATATCTGGTTGGCCAGATGGCATGCCATCGCCCCAGATGTGGGTAGGTGTTTGTGTGGATTTTTCTGTATAGCCTAGCCTCCTCCACTGTTAATTGCGGGTTTGGCGCGGCGAGTTCTTGGCGAGAACGACGTTGATGTTCTAAGACATCGCATGCTAGTATTTGATTATTTCCGATTGGGGTGTCATTCCTTGCTCGGATTGAAGTCTCGCGAGCAAGAGCGTCTGCCCCTGTGTTACCAGTGACACCAACATGCCCCGGACACCATACAATGTGATGTTCTTGTCTTAGTCGATCGCCCAAGATGTTAAGGGCGATCCTAGGGATTCTTCCGTGGAGGAAGAGTCGGCAGGCCGCCTGAGAGTCCGTAAGGACGTAGGCGGGCCTGTCTTCTCCCTCCCGTGTCTTTATTGCCAGGGCCACTGCAGCCGCCTCCGCTGTGCTGGTGCAGGCTGTGCGGACTGAAGCTGTTTTTATGGTTCTTGGAATACCGGAGGGTCCCGAAGCAGCCACGATAACGTGTCCCTTAATGTTCTGTGCTGCGTCTGTGTATATTGTGTCGGGGTTATTGCCGAATCGTTTTTGTAATTGTTTGGCTCGGGCATTACGCCTGCCTGAATGATATTTTGGGTTCATTTTTTGGGGGATGGGGGAGATCTTTAGTTTTTCTCGCATCTCCCTCGACATGTCCACTAGTTCGCTGCTGCAGTATTGTGGGTTGATCGGGTATCCCAGCTCTTCTAGGACCCTCCTGCCCGCCTGTGACATATTAAGGCGTTCTCGTTGTGTGACCATTGTCATTGCTTTGAGTTCTTCAAATGTGTTGTACACACCAAGAGCCTCGAGTCTCTCCGTGGATGTCCCCAGTGGTAGACCCAGGGCGGGCTTATACGCCGTGCGTATTAGGATGTCTGCCTGATCTGTCTCTTTACGGTTAAGCTCGTGATACGGGAGGCTGTAGATAATTCTGCTTATTGCAAAAGCTTGAACTAGTCTTAATGCGTCTGATTCGCTTAGTCCTCTCCCGTTCCGCGTAATTCTTCCTATCATTCGTGTGATTTGTTTTACTGAATTCTTTAGAGTGTTTAGGGTATGGTCTGCTCTAGTATTGTGTTGTATCCACAGCCCTAAAATCCTCACTTTTCGGGATTCTTTAAGTGTCGAGTCTCCAAGCTTCAGTTCAGCCTTTTCAGTTTTGTTGTAATATTTTCCGTGCACCGTAATGCATTCTAATTTTTCAGGAGCACATTTCATTCCGTTCTCAGTGGCGAAATCGTGCACTATGTTTATCGCGTTTTGAAGAACTTGTTCTTTTGTTCCGATTGAGCCTTTTGTCGCCCAAAGAGTAATGTCATCCGCATAAAGGGCAAAATGCAGATTTGGACACTTTTCCAGCCTATGGGCTAGATTATTCATCCCCAAGTTGAACAGTAGGGGTGAGAGGATGGCACCTTGTGGTGTACCCCTATTTGGCATATTGAAAGCGCCGGATCGGGTTTCTCCGACGCCGATAGTAGCAGTTATATTCCCCAAGAAAGATTTGATATAATTGTAAGTCTTTTCACCGCACCTAGTTTTCTCAAGTTCTTTCAATATTAATTCGTGCGCGATGGTATCGAATGCGCTTTTGAGGTCTAGGGCCGCTAGTAAATGTTCACTACCTGTTGGAATGTGGCTCAGTACCTCTTCCTTCAGTCTTAGGAATACATCATGTGTCGATAAGTGTGGCCTGAAGCCATACATATAGTTTGACAAGAGGTTATTGTCTTCTATATAGTTTCTAAGTCTTGTGTAGATGACTCGCTCAAAATGTTTTCCCAGGCAAGACGTGAGTGAGATCGGCCTGAGGTTTTGTATGTTACGAGCCTTGCCGGGTTTAGGTATCAAAATTATTTCTGCCTCTTTCCACTGCTCTGGAATTTTCCCGGTTGGCCATACCTCTCTGTTAAAGTATTCAGTTAGTTTCTTAATTTGTTCATGATTTATGTTCCGTAGCATTGCATTAGTTAACCGATCCTTTGCAGGCGCTGTATTTTTCTTAGCTGCCTGGGTTGCTGCGAAGAGCTCTGCTTCCGTTATGGGGGCGTCCAAAATTTCGTTCGGGGGCCCATCGTATGCTTTCGAGTATGACTGAATAGTTGGTTCCCCTATGTATCTTTCTTTCAGTTTGGCTATGAGTTCGCCTTCTGTGCCCTGGAATTCTCCCACTATGGTTGCAAGGGCGCGTGACGATTCTGATTTTGTTGCTGCTGGGTCTAACATACTTCTAAGTATGTTCCAGGTTTTCTTTGTGGCGAGGTTTCCCCTTAGGGAATCACTGAACTGCAGCCAATTTTCTGTTTCTAGTTTCTGTGCGTAATCATTTGCTTCTTGTGCAATTACCTCTATTCTTGCTCTGAGTTTTCTGTTAAGCCTTTGACGCTTCCAGCGTTTAGTGAGGCCTCTTCGGCAGTCCCATAAGTGTAATAAATGTGGGTCTACGGCGGGGTGTTCCACCGTCAGTGTGATGCTCTTGGAGTTACTCGTGTGTGCTGTTCGCACTTCTTCCGACCACTGGTTGATATCTTCTATCTGCCCTTCTGCAAAGAGATACTTTCTCAATTTTCCCCAATCGGTTATGTTGGCTGTTCCAAGCTGTCTACGGATTTTTGGTGACGAGGTTGATAGACTGACAATATAATGGTCACTGCCTAGTGTTTCATCTAGGTTCTTCCAAGACGCTGCCTCTATGTTTTTGGTAAACGTCAGATCGGGATAAGTGTCTAAACTCACACTGTTCCCCACTCTAGTAGGCGCTAGCGGCAGCGTTTCTATTTTTAGGTCGAACTTGTCCGCGACCTGCACCAGCCTGGTGCCCTTTGGCGAATCCCTTACGTATCCCCAGTGCGAGTGGGGTGCATTGAAGTCACCGGCAACAATTAATTTATCTTTGTGATTCATTTTACCAATTGTTAATTCAATGATGTTCTCAAAATCTGTGCCTTTTTCTTTGAGGGGGCTGTATATATTAACAATGAAAAATTTAGGTTTCCCCCTCTTTTTCGTGTGAATTTCAATAATTTGGTGATGAGTTGAGCCTTCAAGGGGCTCATGAATACTAGTTGCGATGTTCTTTCTCACCAACGTCGCTACTTTCGAATGCTTGGGGTCCTGATATGTATAGTAATCCCGTAGCTTTACCGGCTTATTTCCTACCTCTTGGAGACAGATTATATCTGGCCGGGTTAACGATGTATTAATGAATTGTTGTAGGGCTGCTGCCCTCTTTTGGTAGTTGCGGCAGTTCCAGTGCCAAATTTCGATGTTTTCCTCCAATACCCGTGATCTATTGGCCATGTGGGGTCGATAATTCATTATTGGAGGAGTCGGAGACTACTACATTTTTCGTTTTGCGTGGTTGTGGAGTCCCGGGGTTATCCCCGGCTCTTTTCTTTTTAATTTGCCGTAGATTGGTGATGGGTTCGTCCACGCAAGTTTTAAGATTTTGAAATTCATTAAACATCTGTTGTTGGAAGTTTTGTACTCCCTGCAGCTCTTCAACTAATTGTTGAAACATTTGCTCTGTTGAATTTGTTTTAGGCTCTGCTGTGTTACTCTCCGCGCCACCCGTTGTGGAAGAGTTCGCGATTGCTGTTTTGTCTAATAGTTGTTTAAGAGACGCGATCTCCTTTTTGAGCTCCGACAAGCTCTCTTTGAGTGCGCGGTTTTCCGCTATCACTCTTTGGTATGCTATATCGGATGTTATGGGAGCCTGCGGTTTTGCCACCTCCGCCCAACTCACCCTGGTACCCTTGTCCTCCTCTCCCTGCCCGGGCGTGTGTCTCCCGGCGGCACCGGCCTTCTGGATCCTGGGAATGTGGTTTGGGTAAGGGAAAAGAGTTTGTTCGGATGCACTGATGCTTGGTCATGATTTGGAGTTGGATCTTGATCTTGAGTTGGATCTTGATTTGGGTAGATTCTTATAGTCTATGTCAGGTCTTTGTCTTGATCTCGATCTGGAACTTGACCTGGATTGGTGTCCCTCCGGCGATGGAGATCTTGTTCGTGAGGTTCTGCCTGGTAGCCTTGGCCACATGTCGTCCTCCGATTCGGTGTCATCCGTCACGAACCATCTATGTTTTCGCGAGGTTTTTGAGTGCCCTTGTTTTTGTTTGTTTGGGATTGGTTTCGTGGGTTTTAGTCGTTTAGCGCATTCTTTTGCTCCTGTTAGACGATCTCCTCCGCATGATGCGCATTTTGGGGCACAGTCATGGTTGGGGTCGGGCTCTTGTATCCCGCATCTGTGGCATACAGGAAGGCTGGGGTTCGGGCAGACGTCGGTCCTATGCCCTATTTGGCAACACATTCAGAAGGATCTGCCCAGTTTTCAGCCTGACACTACAACCACCACCGCCGAAACTTGTGAGATTATTAAGGCTTCGCTTAAAAAGAAATGTGTTGTGTGATTGCTCCGTGACCGCTTATATTACCATGTTCTAACAACCTAAAATTACATGGCATCTGTTGCAATTGCCAGATTAAAACTGAATAATGATCCAGGGACTTATTAGAATTAGGCCTGCTGTGACTAGCAGCAGTTCTTAGAAATTCGAACACATAAATTGCAGTGGTGTTCAGCTTAGCTGCTCTTAATGCGTCAGCAATAAAAATGTTTGAGTGCAAAACGTGTTGGCAGCCGGTCATGAGGCAGAGGTAAAGAGGGGAGAGCTTAGAAGAGCGTGTATATATATATATTGTAATGCGGTTTATTGACCACTCAGAAACGCGACCGTCTCAGGCGAGCGTCAGACACCGCGAGCGCGAGCCCCACTTCGTCGGCGGGCCAATGAGAGCGCGTTCATAGGGCGCGCCAGTCTTCTTCACTACAACTGCCCCCTGGTGAAGAAGGAGCCAACCTGGCGACTCAAGGAGAGGAGAGGACAAGGGGGTCGTAATAGGGTTTAAGCCTCTGGACGTGCACTGTCTCGGGTCCGCGACGCCTCAAGTCAGTCGATGGCGTTATCGGCTCGACGACGTAGTTGACTGGCGTCGTCTGTCGTACGACACGGTACGGACCGTTGTATTGAGCGAAGAGTTTAGAGCAGAGACCAGGGGTGCTTGAAGGTATCCACAGTGAGAATAGTGAGTCCGATTGGTAGGCGCAGGGAGGTCGGTCATCATAGCGACGGAATTTTTGGAGACTCTGGTCTTCCGCCGTGAATGAACGGGCCAGCTGACGGCATTCCTCGGCATACCTGGAGGCTTCAGACAGAGGCGCGCCCTCTGATAGGTCAGGCCCGTAGGGGAGAATGGTACCAATCGTACAGTTAGGTTCACGCCCATATACCAGAAGGAATCGTGAAAATCCCATTGTGGACTGCGAAGCGGTGTTATGAGCGTACGTAAGATATGGCAAAACGGGGTCCCAGTTGGTATGATCCGATGTAATGTACATGAATAGCATGTCGCAGAAAGTACGATTGAAGCGTTTTGTTATGCCGTTCGTTTGCAGATGATAAGCTGTAGTGGTGCGATGGACGGTATGACACGCGGGCAGAAGGGCGTTAAGAACATCGGAAAGAAACGCACGCCCTCTGTCACTCAGAAGTTCCGCGGTGCCCCATGACGCAGTATGAAGCGATGCAGGATGAAGGACGTACTGTCGCGGGCTGTCGCTGTTTGCAGTGCCGCCGTTTCTGCATAGCGGGTGAGCTGGTCGACAGCGACAATAATCCAGCGATTGCCAGCTGATGTGCAGCAATTGCCAGCCGTAGAGATCGATGCCGAAGTGGTCGAATGCTCGGGACGGACAAGGAATGGGCTGCCAAGGACCAGAAGGACTAGGAGCAGGAAGCTTGCGTCGTTGGCACGCTGTGCACGAGCGAATGTACTTTCGCACAAAATTATACATCCCATGCTAATAAAAGTGGTTGCGAAGCCTGGCGTAAGTCTTGAAGATGCCGGCTGAATGGAGAGTGGAGCAAACATCTGTGCGCAGATGGCGGGGAACGACTAGCAACCATTTGCCGTCGTCGGAAGCGTAATTTAGACAACAGAGAACACCATCCCGCAACTCGAAATGAGATGCTTGGCGGCGGATAGCGCGTGAAGGGCGTGTTGTTGAAGGGTCAGAAATGCAATCCATAAGTGCCACCATCCAGGGATCTTTGCGTTGCTCCACAGCCATGTTGACGTGCACAGGCAACGTAAACGCCGATTCAATGACTGAAATGCAAGTCAAGTCACTTGGTGTAGGCGACCGAGAGAAGGCCTCCGCGTCGGTGTGTTTACGACCAGACCGGTAAATGACGCGTATGTCGAAGTCTTGTAACCGCAGAGCCCATCACGCAAGGCGGCCGGACGGATCTTTCAACGTCGATAACCAACAGAGAACATGGTGATCTGTAACCACGTCGAAGGAGCGGCCGTACAGGTGGGGTCGGAATTTTCCAAGGGCCCAGATGATAGCCAGGCACTCCTTTTCGCTGACGGAGTAGTTGGATTCCGCTTTCATTAGCGTTCGGCTTGCGTATTCATCATGCCCACTTTTTCGCTGTGCAAGCACGGCACCAAGTCCTACGCCACTGGCATCGGTGTGAACATCCGTGGGGGCCGTGCGGTCGAAGACTTCTAGTAATATGTGTATGCGTGTGTATGCACATCCACATCCGATGGGCATTGTATATGTAGCCGCGTAGATATTTACAATGGTAGATTATCCGCATATTTTAATTAACATTGAAATGAGCATTTCGGAAGGTGGAAACTTGAAAGGAGAGGAAAATGGAGGCAATCCTGAAATAATGGCAAGTGAAAAAAAAAACTTGTATTCCCCTATCTGCTATGTCCAATAACATCATTGGACATATGAGAAAAGCGGGCATTTTATGTTGCATCTTGTATGTTTCATTTCCAATTACTGTATATGGGGGAGGGGGAGTTACGGGGCAATATGGGTTTTACGAGTACAGTCGGCCCCGGTTGGCAAATATTTCTGCAGCAGTTACAACGAGCGCTACGTCGGTGTATATGCGAAACATGTTATGTACCTTTAAGGCGTGACTTCTGTAATGCATACTTCATTTCGACTCCACGTTCTATGTCCACTGAGGGCGCAAGATACGATCACCGCGGGTACACGAGTCCAGTACTTATACGTAGCTTGCTAAGTAAATAATTACCGTGTTTATTGCACGTCACGTTCTCTAAAATATGCGCAAAAGTTTTGAATAACTTTAATACCTTTATTTTAGTTTGATATTACGAGCTATAGTTTTGAATTGGGCGTATCCCGGATGAAAGAAAATAAACAAATTGAGGGTTGGCAACAATAAGTAATAAATAAATAAATACATAGTGAGCAGTCATTTAATTTAGCTGTTGTTGCATTAGCTCGATGAACTACGCGAGTACTGAAAAGACCAGCAACGAATAACGTGGTATTATAAACTTAGATTACGTATTTACCGATTGAACCAACATGAGCGACTTCATTTCCGCACCGCAGGAAACGTAATGGTCCCGAGATGTTTCCCAAAGGAACACTCTCTTTTCTGTCATCACTGTCCTGTGATCATCACAAATTGTGAAACGATTGTCGTAACAGCAGTTTCGCTGTAAAAAAAAAATTTGCCGCTTACCATTTTGCGTGGGTGGCATCTTGCGCCAAAGGTTTAGTGTAAAATTTGATGTTTATCTATTGGGTTAGCGTCTTGACTATTTTTACAACCGTAAGCGCTCATTTGTGCGGTGAAGAGAGCGCCACGGCATTTTTTTTTCGAGCACAGCTGTTTGTCTCTGCTGTATCTCATGTGTTTCTAGTATAAGCCTATTTTCTCATTCTGTCTTACATGAAAGGCTTCCTCGGAACATTTTAGTTACATTGACAACGGAAGGTCGACGCTGGCAATTGATGATATGTAGTCTCAGCCGTCACTCCTGAGTGCTCGAGGCTTTGTCGCTGAAAAAAGAAATGAAAAAAATCCGAACACCTTTTTACTGATTTTTGCCCACACTGACTGAACATTGTCGATGCAAGTAAAGATCACATCTTAAATATCAACAAAACCAGCATGAAGAAAAAAAAAGGATAACAACTTTCACTTTCTTTCAGGTCAGCACGCCTGTTGGTTCGAAACTGTGATTCTTAGTGCCATGTTGGAAAGGTAGGCATTGCTTTTCATAGGATCACCTGCTACTAGAAAATGTTGTTTTATTCACGTGCAAATAACGAGCCTGCCTGATTTAGTTGTGTGATGATGGTCGGTTTCCAAACGCCGCGATTCTCAAGAGCGACATCGGGATCACAGACATGATAACGAGGTTACATTTGTTCCCTCTAATTCAGATATATAAGCTTTATGGTATGGTTCATACAGCTCCTGCATTTTAAATATAATTGACAGTGCACGACACTTTATGACTCTGTATCTCTGCAACAACAACTGGTATTGCAGTTCATTGAACATCGTTATAAAACGTCTTAAGCGGAAGAAAATTCGAAAATAGTAGGTGTTCTAACACAAGCCGGTTAATTACTTATGCAACACACAAGTAACAAAGGTAACATACTATGCGCCATGTAACGTAGGTCGCATGCTCCTTTAGCCCGCATTACCCACATTACCAGTAGAAACGTGCTCTAAAGGACGTTGATTGCGAAGTTATGCACACTGCAATTAAGTAACAAGGGTAACCGACATATAACTTGTCTAATATAACTCGCATGCTCCCATAGTCCACAATAAAGGCCTTACAATTAAAAACTCACCCAAAACAGAAATAACAAGGGTAACGTACGGTACCTTATGTAATCTGACTAGAATGCTTCATTAGCCCCAAATAACCACCTTACAAGGGCAATACCGGAGTATCAGCACCTCTTGGTTTGTGCGCCACGCAAAGTCGTTAAATAGTCGCATTGGTATAGACATATTTTGGACCTCGGAGTCGATAATACTGTAACGAGTTAAGACGGCGTTGTTTCGATTGCGAAGTCCTTCAGAGGCGTCGGCGACCTCTGTGAGAGCCTGCTGCTTTCGAAATAATATGAATTCAGAGCCGAGGATACCGCTGACACGAACTTATTTTTCACCTGCGAAGCCCCATGCCATCTAATCTCTGACTCACTTGAATTCATTATGATTCCTGCGAGCACTGCTCATTTCTCCTTTCTCTTCCTCACACAAGGTCGTTGCAGTGTGATCAGTACATTTTTCGCAATTGCGCTTTGGACAGTATTCGAGAATTGGCGAGAATATCGTTGAGAGCCCACGTATGAATGTAACCTTGCCTTTGAGAAAAAGGCTGGGAACAAGTAAATAAAAAAAATATTACTACTACGTTAATAGGAAAAAAAGAAAGTGCTGCATTCTTTCGCGCTCACTATTTCAATCGAGAAACTACAATCGTCTTATATACAATGAATACAATAACTCCCCATTGCTTTCTGTCTTGCATGTGCATCAACTTGCAGTCGAGTTCTTATCTTCCTTCTTTTGCTGGTGGTTTCGGGGACGTCCGCAACGCTCTCATCTCGGAGATATGGCGACCTACATCCGGAGGAAAGAATGACGCTAGTTGAGAAAATGAAATACGTTATGCCAAGAGATGCAGACGGCGCTGCAGGTAAGTCTATGTGATAAATCATTTGTACGTTTTAGTTTTATACAACGATACGTGTAGGTTGTAACGTTATGCAACTCGATTCATTTTTTATATATCTGAGACGAGTATTGCGGTTTAGGTTTACGCGTCGGGTGTACATGATGATGATGGCTACTGATAAATATTTTTCACGAAACTAGTGACACCGTTCGTCGAATGCGCATTCGTTCGTTTCAATAGATTGTTTTAGTATTATGAGACGGAGTTCTTCCGTCGCTTGCCTCGGCAAGCATGTGATATGACACGCCTTGCTGAAAAATGGGCGTCTTGAATCCGGGAAACCGAAGAGCAATGTCAATTACACGGTGCATGAAACTACCAATCGTAGCCACGGCAACAGATTATCGCGGTGATCTCCACAATGCGACTAGCTGCGCTCCGCTATACTGCATGCTAGCCAAATGACGCAAAAGGTATAACAATCCCATAGCACTTCTTTAGTGTCACGAGAGTCAGTAAATAACGGCAGTTCTTTGCGCTGAACAACTTCGTTGAGTGATGTTTGTTCTTTCAGAGACGAGTGGTTACCCAGGCCTGCCAACTCGTGGGTGCCCCTTTTTCATGAATATCACGAGGCAGCTCGAGGAGCAGCGGCACCAGCGAGAAGAAGCGATTAAAGCAGCCTTCAAAACTGTCAAGACGTTGATCGCAAGGTGATGTTCCTGTATGATTGAAGCATTTATTTTCGGCATGGTAAAATTAAAAATAAAAGTGATAGTCGAGCACTTGCTTTGTATAGGCGCACGATATCTTAGAAAATCGAATATTGCGTTAGACAGAGGTACCGTACTTTTTAATGAATTAAATAACGGAAGGGACTGTTCAGTTTACCAACAACAATAATACTCCTTTAATAAAGCTCGCTCGAGAAACCTCGACAGCGTAGCTAGAAAACATGAGGGCAAATGTTATTTGATTATGCCTCACACACGCCCGTACAAGCTGGTTCTCTCTCTTTTTTATGCATCACCCCCATAATAAAAGCATCAGCGTTGACGTCCGTCGACGTCGGCGTCGGACGACAACATAGTTTCGCTCTAAGGGGTTCTTCGTCTGTTCATTATGCTAGCTAAATTTGTGTCGAAATTTGGCGTGTTGACCAAGTTTCGCATCACTACATATATTCATCAAGTACAAACAAGTGGATTGACACGCCCGTGGCAAATAGCGTCTGTGCAGCAGATGTCGCCATCCAATATGCATAATAAGTTGGCGAAACCTTCTAGCGGACAGAGCAAGCAAAGCAAGACCCATTGCGATTGAAGGAAGTGCAGAATTTTGTAATTGCTTTGCATACCAGTGCAAGAGTAAAAAGTGTAGGTCCTTTTCTTCTTCACCTAAAAGATGGCTGGTTTTTTTTACATCATTGTGCTGTACCAGTGAAAGAAGAGCCACATTTATTTTGTCATTTCAGCGGGGAAAACTGCAGTAATACGACCGAAGTCAGGAATGAAATTCTGGCAACGCTGAATGCTTCTCTGACGTGTGAGCCAAAGCCCGCTTGCGACCCTTCCAAGGCGTACCGGGAAATCGACGGTAGCTGCAATAACCTGGAGCACCCAGACTGGGGAAAAACCGACTCCTGCCTCCGGCGTGTGCTGAGCCCAGCCTACGCAGATGGTGCGTACTAAAACATGGTAGTTCGTTAAATGCAATGCTCCGGTTACATGTCCATCTGAAATAGGACTGGCCAAGTAAGTCTAGAAAAAAATCACCAGCTCTTCCCCTGTCGAGAAAACGGGGGTAAGCGAAGCTTGTGGCAAGACGACGCTGTCACAGTCGTTCCGCATCGGTGGCTCTAAACTCAGGGTCGGCGGCTCTTTGCTGACGTTTGGCCTGGGCTTTGGAAGCCCTCACGCTAGAATCGGCACGTCGGCGACGAGCCCTTTTCCGAGGGAGTTCGCGGCGCCGTTGCTCAAACACAACCTGCTCCTCGGCGGAACGCACGATGCGCGGCCTCCCATCCGGTCGCCGAAACTGATCTGAGGTGATGGAAGCCTGGCGGAGCGCGCGTCAGATCCCTTTCTTTGTCCAGCTAGCTGGTCCGATAAACTGTTTCTTTTTATATGACCTTACATACGAGGTAGTAAACTTATAACAAAGAGGCAAACCATCACTTCACGAGGGCTTTGTATGATAATTTTTTGTTTGCAACTTATCACTGCTGCTGATTATGTTAGTTTTGACGTTATTTCTACTGGCAGTGAGACAGACAGTGACAATACTGGAAGACCATGATATCTATCAATGAATAGTTATTTTGAAAGATCATGGTCTCCCAGTATTGTCGCTGAAGCTGGCTCTGAAACCTTAAAAAAATTGCGGTTTCTGCCACAAAGCGTAGCTTTACCGTGATAGCTAACACAGTCATAAAGGCAGTATATCTTGTACTGTTTTTTTCTGGTATCGTTTGGAGTAATTGTAGGCAGATTTTCGTGAGCAGTTTTTGTTGTTTTAGTGTTTCTGCTAGTGTTCAACGTTACATCGTATGCCTGTGTGTAATCGTGTGCAGGTGTATCCAAACCCAGGCTTGCCTGCGACGGCTCTCCGCTTCCGAGCGCCCGGCTTGTCTCCATGACTCTTCATGAGCAGAAGAACGTGACACACAAAAATTTGACCCACCTGGCTATGATTTTCGGACAGTTCGTGACCCACGACATCACCTTCGTGTCCTTCGCCCCATTGTCGCACATTGAGTTCGAACTCGGTAAGATTGAATCTTGCGTTGTCCCTTCATAGTAAGAGTGTAGTCACTTTTGTAGACTGTTTTCTTTTTATAGATGCAGCAGTTTGCGTCCATAGCTTTGTTCACCTTTTTTCGTGTTTGGGAATGAGATTTGTTTTGAAATAAGTGTTCTCTGTTGCATTTAGTACGGTTTCCTTGTTAACACTTAAGTGTTAACACTTTCCTTGTTAACATGCCGACTAAACGACCTTTTCAGCCGAGACCTGTACAGCGCAGACCTTCAGCAGGTTGCAATCGTTAGCAGCAATCGTTAGCAGGTTGCACGAGTCGACCAGATATACTTTAAATGGTTTGAGTCTTATCTAACAAACACTTAGCCAACTTAATATGTGGCTGCAGGTCAGATTCAGAGTTAGCTGCATGCAACAAATTTGTTTCTATCTTCAGACGTGTACATAACAAATCGCGAAAAATTTACTTGCAATGAGTTACGTTCGTGGTTGTTTCGTAATTCATCGATTGCATTTTTAGTTGGAAACGTTCACGTTAACTCGATTATTTCACAGTAACAAGCTACGTGTAACCAGCTAAGTTTTGACAAGACAAGGTGCACGAGCTGACACAGCTTTGAGCACTTGAATTAGGCTGCAACTACTATAGAAAACTTCTGGTCGTGCCACACAGCAGCCTCGCGCATGTGCATGTACAAGACGGTCAACCACCTGCTCAGTATTTCTTTCCTAACCTATGCGGCAGGCCATGCGACCTGTATTATTGCCACTGCAATCTGCATCTCGCGATGGTATCTTATTACTATGACCCCTCTTAAATTTTAGTTTATATGCAGCACGAACGCCGCCACGTCCGCACATTCATGTTCAATGAATTTCGGTTTATCTTTTATTGTTGTCATTGGATAGTTCCAAAGATTTCTCCGCTAATTTCAAATTACGTTACAACACCGTCCTTCCCTTCAGCTTGCACAGCAAGTGAGTTTTTCAGTGTTGTTGCTGATGCGAATAAAGTTGTGACCCGCTTTGCGGGGGTGCAACATACACATTGATGTACCATGTTTAGTGCCATTGTACAATCCACCTCTCATGTAATTCACTCGCGCGATTGAGGTATGAATAATGTAAAATAAAAATAACACATGGTTGCATGTTGCATAGGATGAAAGTAAGCACAATTGCACGCATCGCCGTTAGTGATTGACAGCGATTCACTGAAGATTCTTTTCAGATAGATTTCAAAATGTGCGTTGCATGTTCGTTGGATGTGCATATTATTGAATTTGCATATCCTAATATCTTCATGTATTGTATATGCGAGTTATATGTATATAAGGTGCCTTCTATGATATATCGGTCCGTACGTTTTTTTTTTGTATTGGTTATCCATGTGGATTTAGGATTACTAGATAGGAGGCTATATGAATTTTCTATGTGGCGCATCGCGCCATGGAGCGAGAAAATTTGTGGGAACAAAAGACAGACTATTCAGCCTAGTGTGAACAGCAGCGCGAGCAGCTCTGAAATCACGAGCGCCTTCGCATAAACCACCAACCTTAGCCCAACTACCTACCCAATGTTTACCCAAAAAATGCTGAACCCTATTTTCTTAAGGACCACTGTGCACGGGTCAGTAGAGCTGATGTTTTTTCGTATCACTGCAAGCGAGCGACATCGTCAAGCAAACAGCGAATCCGATTGTTGGATACACGGTGAAGAACTTCTCCGGTGCGTCAGACGCATGAGGGAAAAACACCCCCTGAGCGCAAGTGACACCTCGACAACGCTCTATGAATCATGGGTTTGATTGGCCCAGGCTCTTCGTCGGAGCCGGTATTTATGGAGGTGCACTGTGCACGTACGATTTAGGTACGTGCTATAGGTCCAGAGCGCCATCATCAAGACAGCCCAGAACACGACGTCTTACATTTCGCCGGCCATGGACTTTGCCCATCTACGCTTGTAAACAACAAGCTTAGCACATTTTGTTCATTTTGTTTCGGTTTACTTTCAATCCCAAATAAATGTTTTATACGTATTTTCTGATGCTGCCTTACATGTGACACCTCAACAATATTTTGTGAAGTACGACAGTAAGCTTAAAATGAAAACATTTTGGCGGGCACTGCATCGGGGTGGCGAAGTAGTGACAGAGCGCCAGTATCACAGCCGCCGACTTCTTTTTGATTCGAATACAACGAATAGCGAGAAGTTTGCCTATTTCTCGTAGTATACGTGTTTGGGCACGGTTTTGCGTGACATGATGTTACATAGAAAGGCACATCCCGAACTCAAGACTGCTTAGCGCAGTAAATGCGTTTTAGTAATAGCTTGAGCGAGCCGACGGCGGAAGCGTCTTTTAAAAATGCGTTAACATTCTGGGGCTAATTCCCTCGGAATTCTGTCCATCTGTCTGTAACGCGTGAGATGATGCGCTGCGTGGGTATACATGATGTCCTATATGGGTATACTGGGCGTCCCAACTAACATGCAACAAGATTTAAAAATATGCAAATGACACGTAGCTGGACAGAACCAAGGTAATGTATGCCGTCATTTGGAGATACTCAGATAATTTTTTTGTATTCCACCTAATTATTGTTGTCTTAGTTAATTATAGAGCTTCTTAAATGTTATAATTAGATGAAAAGAGTCAATGAGAAAATTCTAGAGCAACATTAAAAACTCCCGACACAGATTTCGGTTGCTCAATACGTGCTACATAACGGTGTTTTTCCGAGCGTGAAAGAAGGCCGCGAATACATGCAAAGTGCCTCGAGCGCCCAGTCGGGCAGCAATGTTGCGTGCGGCACGAGCAACTGATAGCATGATCGCACATCATGCGTCTGTAGTTGAGGCTAAATTCTTACAGTAAATCACTGGCCCCAGCTTTTCGACAGCTTCCGTATCCGAGCTTTTGCTACAGCACTGACAAACGCAACCACACTCGCCGATTCACCGCACCGCCGTCAAAAGGATGGCCCGTGTAGGTGAAACGCATTCTTCTCTCATTTATGCGAGAGACAGCGCTGCTCCGCACCACAAGCACATAACGGTTCAACAGTCGGACTGTTTTCGGATCGAATCGGTTGAAGTCGTAGGTCTTGCTACACCGAAGCGCTTTCACACTTTGACGTCGTATCGGCGTTCATCGTTTCTCCTTGGCTTTTCAGCTGATAAATCACGATGATGGCCCACACCAAGTCAAAAAATACACAAAAGCGCACGTACTGCAATTTTGAAGTCTGGTAATATATCATGGGTTAGTGAGGTCAACGCGAGAAGCCCGACATGGTGACATATTTGGCGCTGGAAGAGACACTCAGGTGGACCAATTGTGGGCTGGTCTGCCGAAAGTTCGGCAGGACGACACTATCGCCACCACCACAGTATTAGAGCATGACTGAATGTCTTTATTGCTATAATAATTAGGGAAAGAAAACGAAGACTACATTGTAACTAGATGTACGATTATGTGAGATCCCTCCAATTTGCAGTGAGAGAGAGAATCTCCAAATTATTTTCGACGATATATATCCAAACAACGCAAAATTACTTTCTTACAGTATATTAAATGGGCTATTAGAAAATCACTTATTGGAGTTAAAAATAAAAGCCGTCTTAGCGACAGATGTTTCGCAATGAGAAGGAAAATCTGGAATTGGAATTTTCCTCTCCGCTTTCGACTGGTCGTTCTCCCTAAGACTTCCAGACTATATACCAGTATTTCTAGCTGAGTTTCTTGCGGCTACATTGGCTCTACGAAAAGTGCACTCATCAATCTCGGAAGTTGTAATCGTAACGGATTCTTTGTCATTGTGTTCAGCTCTCACTGCAAATAATGGCTCACAAGCTTCGCGTACATTCCAATGTCTGATTCCTTCTATTTTAAAGCTAATTAGATTGGTCTAAGCCTGATCACAAAGGCTTAGTTATTAATGAATTAGCTGATAGCTTAGCGAGAGCTGCCCTTAGTGGTCCAATTCTTCCGATTCTTCCTGTATCAACTTATATAACCGCGGCTAGGTTCAGGAGACGGGCAGTCATGCAAGACTCCTGGAACCTGCCATTAACAAATCTAACTGATTATCGACACCTCCTATTTCCTTGGAACAGAAAATTCTGCCATAATAGAAAACTTGAAGTCCTCTTTACCAAATTCAGATGTCACATTCCTACATTAAACTTGTATCTACATCGGTCTGGTCTGGCGCCCTCCTCCTTGTGCTCATACTGTGGTGAAGACGAAACAATAGAACACTTCTTCCTGTCATGCCGCCGTTTTTCCTCATTAAGAAAACATGCTTTAGAAGCAAATTTTAACAGTGCTAGATTAAATTTAACGATACCCAATATTCTATCTTTTGGTGCCTCTTCTCTCGGACACTGTCATAGGGATGTTGGTGCAGCTGTTGTGGGGTACATAATTGAATCAGGACGATTTCCTTGCTAACTTCTTAATTTTTATATGAATAATTTCCTTTCGTCATTAAAAAATTTTATAAAAGTGATCCTGATTAGAGTCCGATAATTGTTTTCCTTAAATCACCCGATTCTTGGCCAATCCCCCATAGTGGGTACGAGCCACTTATAAAGGCAAGCAAGCAAGCAAGCAAGCAAGCAACTAGTTCATATGGCTTCGAGGCAAGGCCACCAGCACCCGCACGCCCATGGGGATGGTAGGTCATCGCGCTGCAAATGGTTGCAGGTGCAATTCTAATGCCGCGCGTAGGCTTAATGTCTGCTCTCCTGGCAGTCGGTACCTTCTGAGGTGCTGGTACACATTGCGTTCGAGGGCCAACCAATGGCGAAACGTGCACTCCCATCGCATAGCTATGGACGCAGCCATGAAAGAGAAATCCAGGAAGAAGCAGTGGCGACAGACTCTGCCAAATTTGTGACACAAACCTTCGATGCCAAGACATCCGTGCAGGCAAGTTTTGCTGCCTATCACACTTTGACGTCGTATCAGCGTTAATCGTTTCTCCTTGGCTTCTCCTCAGCTGATAAAGCGCGATGATGACTCACACCAAGTCAAGAAACGCACAAAAGCGCGTGCACTGCAATTTTGAAATCGGGTAATATGTCATGGGGTTGGTGAGGTCAATGCAAAAATACCCAAACTGCGATGCCTGTCATAGCCCCAATCGCACTTCTTTTAAATCAAGGCTAAAATCCCTCACCATTACCACAATCACCAGAGCCAACGTTTCGATCAATTTACCATCTTCGTAAGAACACACGCTCAAATGCACGTCAGAATACTCCGCAGCTCTGCACGCAAAATACATAACGGTTCAACAGTCGGGCTGTTTTCGGATCGAATCGGTTGAAGTCGTAGGTCTTGCTACACTGAAGCGCTTTGGTCAGAGACGCCGAAGCCAAGGTTATATTCAACGGTGGTGTCCAACGGCAGCAGACACCGTCCAGTAAACCTGCGAAGCGCCCTCGCAGTAAGAAGCGAACTGCGGCTCAAGAGCACCAGTGCGTAAACATTCCGGACAGATGTTGCATGTTGTAAATCGTCATCAGCCTACTCTTATGTCCATTGCGGGATGAAAGCACGGCGACCTCCAATCACATTTGTCTTTCGCTAACGGATTCCCTGTTGTGACTGCGAATTTCCTGATTTCATCACCTCACTTAATTTTCCGGCATCCTCGATAGCTCTACCTTTCTCTAAGCGTGCGCTATGTAAATCAAGTATACTAGCGACTATCTACCCTCCTTTCAATCTACATGCCTGACCAGCTCCATTTTTCCTCCTAAGGAAACTGCAGTATCGGCTACCACCGTTTGCTCTCTGATCAGCACCGCTATCTTCAGGTCTCTCAACGTTCCGCCTAACATTTTCGTTTCATCGCTTGTTTCGCGGTCCTTCATTTCTTATCGTGCTTCTCTAATAACCTCCAAGGTGCTGCTCTATAGGTTAGTGCCGATAGAATTCGATAATTGTACATTTTTATTTTCAACGATAGCCGTAAGCTCCTGGTCATGATTTGGCATTGCCTTCCTTAGGCACTCCAGTCTATTTTTATGCCTTTACAAATTTCGTTCTCATGATCAGGGTCCCCTGCAAGTAAATCACCAAGATAAACGTACTCCTGTGCAGATTCCAGATGCTGACTGCCAATCTTGAATTCTTGACCGTTCATGATGCTCGAGAGGGTATTAAACGTTGCCTTTGTCTTCTGCATAATAAGCTTCAGCCCTATTCTTACACGTTCTTGATTAAGACCCTCAATCATTTGTAGCAATGTGTACCCAGCGTTGCTGAACAGGAGAATGTCATCTGCAAACGAAGGTGGTTGAGATATTCGCCGTTGACATTCACGCGGAATTCTTCCAAGTCTAATAACTTGAATACTTTTGCTAAGCATGCAGTAAATAGTATTGGAGAGGTTGGTGTCCTCTTGCGTGACCCATTTCTTGATAAGTGTTTTCCACTTCTCTTGCGGAGAATTAAGGCACGCGAAGCCAGAACTATCACTGAGATAAAGTCGAAGCGAGGCTGATAATTTAAAATAATTGTCAGCCAAATGATGCAAGCACAACGGTGTTGATGTGAAATCTGTAAAGCTCTACAGTACAATCCATACGATATGCACTTATACCGCTAAGTATACACAAATGTGATAGCTTAGTCCAAACACACTGAAGTGATTGAACTGTGCGCCACCAGAAGACTGCACAAGACAGCAGAATTATAGTGACGCAGATGCTGATACAAAGTGTTTTAGGCATCACGCTCAGCGTATAACACGCTTCACATTGTTCACTTCGCGATACGAGGCCACTGTAACCGGCTTTTTCACGCAGTCATGTTGACTACTGCCCATCAGGCGCTGAACCCCATAAGACGGTCGTTTGCTGGAAGAAAATTATTGCGCCGAATTCACATACGCTTATGATGGCCTTGTTAAGTGAGGGGATGAAAAGATGGAACATCGCACGAGAAATGCATGGGCGTTCCAGTTACTTCTGTGCCCCACGGCAGAAAACGAGTTTTTGAGGAAAATAATTTGAACGCCAATGCATTTGTATGCAAAGTTCGGGAAATAATATTATGAAACAGGTGTCATCCTGTGAAATTGTTCCAAGTGGATCTGCCTTGCAAACACCACGGCTAGAATTTGTAAATTGCAATATGGGCCATAAGGTAATTAGTTAAAAACTTCATTAGTTATTTTTTCTTAATTAGTGGATTAAGCATTTTAATTTTACGGCGAAGCTGTTACGGGCTTAAGGTAATTAGTTAAAAACTTCATTAGTTATTTTTTCTTAATTAGTGGATTAAGCATTTTAATTTTACGGCGAAGCTGTTACGGGCTAGGTCCCCCAGGATTATGTCCGCGTGTATAAAAACTATCATCAAGAGCATTGGCTCGAGCGTCGTAGTCTTCTTCCGCAGCTGGCTCGTTGGCGCCCCTCGGTTTGTGCTCGTGCCGTTGGATGCCGTGCCTAGCCCGAGCGCGAGCTGAGCACGCGCTAGTGCTCGGTACAGCATCCAATGACACATAGAACAACAAAAACGACGCGTAGAACAAACATTTCGGCTCCATGTACGTGGTGGTTTGGCTCCATGCGCGTGGCGGTTTCCCGCCAGGTGTGCCTTAGCACAGGTGTCAAAACGGATGATGGATGGCCCATTGTTATACCCCTCGCGTCCGCCGATGCCTCTTTCGCAAGTGTCGCTATTCTCGGCGGTGACACGTCCCACCAATTGTTGTGCCCCTTTGTCCCGTGACGTAGAGATCGCGCTGTTACCAGCAGTTGCCCTTTGAACTCGCTATGCGACGGACGCTCGTTCAACATCTTCCAGGATCCTGACGTCAGGGTCCTCACTATGCCGTGCAGTGTGCCACGGCCACGAACGCTGTGGCTTATACGCTAGTTTATGATAACGGGATTGACTTGGCGCAGCAAACGCATTGCTTGGCCATTGTGCCGGGTGAAAACAAGACGCCGGTGTCCTTCCTCTTTGACGAACTAGCGGAATACGCTCACATATGATGTCCATAATAATATATAAATTCACTATAGCAATCTTCACTATAGCAGACCCACGATAGTCACAGCTTCGCTGGCTTACATCGTCACAGTAGTGGAAGGGCTCTGAATTTCCACAAATATGTCTGTCTCTTCGAGAGCAGCTCATGCAATATAGTTGTGCTATCCGCCACAGGCAACATTTAAAACATTTTCAATGTGGTCGCTGAAAAACCTTCAAAGTATGTAAGTATGCATGTAAGTATGTATGTATGAGGAAACAGGCCAACCTAGAGGCAGTAAGGGTAAAAGGAGACAAATTCAGGCTGGTGCTCGCAAACAAATATGCAGCTTTCGAACAGGAAGCTAAAGACAACATAGAGGTAATGAATGAAAACGTAACTAGGTTGATCTCAGAAGCAGCAATTGAAGTGGGAGGGAAGGCACCAAAGCAACCAGTAGGAAAGCTCTCCCAAGAAACAAAGGACCTAATAAAGAAACGACAAAACATAAGAATGTCCAACTCAAGAGATCAGATAGAATTCGCTGCACTGTCAAAACAGATCAACAAGAAGAAAGTAAGGGATATTCGAAACTATAACGTGGGGAAGATTGGGGAAGATTGAGGAAGCTGTAAAATATGGACGCAGCATTAAATCAGTAAGAAGAAAGCTTGGCATAGGACAAGGCAAGATGTATGCACGGAATGATAAGCATGGTAATATCATCAGCAATTTCAGTGACATAGTAAAAGCGGCGGAAGAATTTTATACTGACCTGTACAGTACCCAAAACAGCCAAACTACTTTCATTCGAAATAGTCATGAACGGATAAAGAGGCTCCTTCTATAACTAGCGATGAAGTTAGAAGGGCCGTGAAAGACATGTCCAGGGGAAAAGTTGCTGCAGAAGATGAAATAACAGTCGATTTAATCAAGGATGGAGGAGATATGATAATTGAAAAGCTTGCGACCCTTTATACGCAATTCCTCACAACTTCAAGTGTACCAGAGAGCTGGAAGAACGCGAACATTACACTAATCCATAAGAAGGGAGACGTTAAAGAATTTAAGAATTATGGACCTATTAGCCTGCTTTCAGTATTGTATAAAATATTCACCAAGAGAATTTCCAGTAGAATCAGGGCAACATTTCACTTCAGCCAACCAAGAGAACCGGCTGGCTTCAGGAAGGGATATTCTACGATGGATCATATCCATGTCATCAATCAGGTAATCGAGAAATCTGCGGAGTACAGTCAACCTCTCTATATGGCTTTGGTAGATTATTAAAAGGCATTTGATTCAGTAGAGATACCAGCAGTCATAGAGGCATTGCGTAATCAAGGAGTACAAGAGGCATACGTGAATATCTTGACAAATATCTACAAGGATTCCACAGCTACCTTGGTTCTCCACAAGAAAAGTAGAAAGTTGCCTATCAAGAAAGGGGTCAGGCAAGGAGACACAATCTCTCCAATGCTATTCACTGCATGCCTAGAAGAAGTATTCAAGCTCTTAGACTGGTAAAGCTTAGGAGTGAGGATCAATGGTGAATATCTCATCAACCTCCGATTTGCTGATGACATTGTCCTATTCAGCAACAATGGAGACGAATTACAGCAAATGATTGAGGACCTTAACCGAGAAAGTGTAAGAGTGGGGTTGAAGATGAATATGCAGAAGACAAAGATAATGTTCAATAGCCTGGCAAGGCAACAAGAATTCAGGATCGCCAGTCAGCCTCTAGAGTCTGTAAAGGAGTACGTTTATCTAGGTCAATTACTCACAGGGGACCCTGATCACGAGAAAGAAATTTACAGAAGAATAAAATTAGGTTGGAGTGCATACGGCAGGCACTGCCAAATCCTAACTGGGAGCTTACCACTGTCGTTGAAAAGACAAGTGTACAATCATTGCATTCTACCGGTGCTAACATATGGGGCACAAACTTGGAGGTTAACAAAGAAGCTCGAGAACAAGTTAAGGACCGCACAAAGAGAGATGGAACGAAAAATCTTGGGACTAACGTTAAGAGACAGGAAGAGAGCGGTGTGGATCAGAGAACAAACGGGGATAGCCGATATTCTAGTTGACATTAAGCGGAAGAAATGGAGCTGGGCAGGCCATGTAATGCGTAGGATGGATAACCGGTGGACCATTATGGTTACAGAATGGATACCAAGAGAAGGGAAGCGCAGTCGAGGTCGGCAGAAAACCAGATGGGATGATGAAGTTAGGAAATTTGGAGGTGCAAGTTGGAATACGCTAGTGCCAGACAGGGGTAATTGGAGATCGCAGGGAGAGGCCTTCGTCCTTCAGTGGACATAAAATAGGCTGATGAGGATGATGGTGATGATGATGATGTAAATGTATGTATGTAGGAAAGCGCACCCTGTTGGGCTTGAGAAATATCCTGTTACATCATTGATACAATACGAATGCCACACTATACAAGAGTGTTTTAGCTGAGCGCTTGCTGTCCGCTTTGCTCAGACCAGCATATGCTAGCAGATGCCGTACAACCGCTTAGCGGGAACGCTATTGCGCTTGCGCACAACGCTCATACCGGCAGCGGAACGAAGACCGCATCCCTCGAGCTGAGTGAGCGGAGCGTGACAGCGTGTCTACTTGACCTCTTCGTCGTTTTGCAGCCGCAGTGATAGCGCGTCACTCGGGTCTCGTAAAGACGCGCTTATCAAATGTGAAATCTACGCAGTTCCCTGGTGTATCTCAGAGCTTGAAATCTGAGCGGAGCGGAGCGTAAAGAGCGCTCTGCTAAAATTGTATACAAACTTACTCAACAACGGAAAAAAATTAACCGCTGATTACGACACTCCGTAATGCGAAATTTGAGCACAGCTGTTTAGGTGCTTTGAATTCGCGTTATAACAAGGCAAATAATTTGAATCTGAACGGCAGGGTCCTCTCGGTGGTGTACCTGCTCCTCTGCTCGGGCAACTCGTTTAGCAGCAGCGGCAGGCAAAGTACTTCCAGCAGTTGCGTCGGTCACTGTTCAGAAAGAAAGCGTGAACATGGGAACGCGTGGCTCGCGCGGAGCGCATTCTCTAGCGGACCTCTAGCGCACTCTCTAGCGGACCCACACCGTATGCGCTGTGGGTCCGAAGCCCACGCCGGCGCTTTGTTTCCATATATGGTATCGGTGGACGCGCTCGCTGCATGCCTTAGTATTGACGTCAACGGAGAGCGAACGCTCGGCGTAAAGCAAACGTGACCGTCGCGCAAAAGACCGTGGGGGTGTGGGAGGGAGGGAGGGAGGGAGGGGGGGCGGCGCTGTGCTCCGGCACCAAAGGCGTATCTTGCCACTCAATCTCCCACGCGAAAGCAACAAAGCGGGAAGAGGGGGGAGGGGGGGCAGCTTCTCCTCTGCCAACAACTCCTCCTTTGCGCTTTGCCCGGGGATGCCGATCGTCCGCACCGTCTCTTATCTCCACACGGCTCTGACCTTTCTATGCGCTGTGCATTCGCCGCTCAGTTGCCGTTGAAGCGATAGACCGCGCGAACCTGCGCTTGCTGCCAGCGTTTTGACAGTCGTTGGCTGCGGTCATTCAATGTGATCTATTCATGTTTGCTTGTGCGCGCTGATACCACGATTGCTAATTTAGTTACATAGTAAGCCAATGTGTCGAAGTTTATGCAGCCGATAAAACTACTATCCCTACCCCGAATCCCTACCCCTACTAATTCGCTATCGCAATCGATGCTTCGCCTTTCGGGCGAAACTGCGACATTTTTTTCATCCTTCGTTCTACCGGTTACGCCCACGCCGAGGACGCCGCTCAACAAAGGAATGTGCGCCCAAGAGCTGCGTCATAAAACGTGCAGATATAAATAAATTTATAATCTAAGAATACTAAGACTACCAGTGTTCTTGCATTGCGCACTTTGAATATTATTTATAATCCTCCTTGTTCCCGCAAAGTCAGTTTACAAAGCTTTTTATGTGTTTTCTTTCGCTCACTACCTTATTTTTCCGGTCGGTGCACTTCGAGGACCTGGACCATTTGATCTTTGTCACGAGGAAGACGATCCAGAGTGTATTCCCATTGCTGTGCCTCAGAACGACACATTTTACAGAAACTACAACGTCACGGAACTTCCGATACTTCGTTCCTTATATTGCCGAAAGTGTGAAAATGGTAAGTCAAGCATATTGGTTTATAAAAACAGGTTACGCATTGTATTTTTGGTTCCTTAATATATTGACTATTACACCATCTTATTGGTGTAATGTACGAGCACTGCAGTTTATAAAAGTATAATTGTATTCGCTCCCTCTAAATAATGGTACAGAATATTGTGGACTAATCATAGTATACACGGTGGTTCACTTAACTTGGGCCACACTTTAAAATCATGCAAATGCTACGTAGCTCGAGAGAACCAAGGCACTTTTGTTTGCCGTCCCTTGGAGATACTCAGATTATTTTTTGCATTCCACCAAATTAGATATTTAGTCTTAAATAATCTACTCCTCAATTATAATTACATAAAAAGTGTGAATGGGAAAATTGTAGAGACGCATAAAAGCTTCCCGGTACGACTTTCCGTTGCTCAAGACGTGCTACATAAACGTGTTTTTTCCGAGCGTGAAAAAGCCAGCGAATACACGCAATATTGCCGCGTGACTGGTCGCTCGAGGCAGGATCGCCCCGCAGTTTTGCGGCTCGCGGCACAAATTACGGATGGCTTAAACAGCTCCGCAGATCATAAGTTAGCGAATAAATCCCCACAAGCGTAAGTTTCGTGCATTTTAGTCATCAGGAATTTTTCTTTCGCCAGTCACCAACGTATGGAAACGCGAACGTGGAGAATGTCCTCACAATCCTGCTGCTGGTCGCCGGTAATTGCGCTAAATGGTTAACTGAACGTGACTTGAACTCTTGATGTAACATCGGTCATTAGGAAAAAACGTACCTATGAATTGATGTTAAAAATAAACGTGAACGTTAGACTGATATCTGTCGGTATGGGAACAATAGAATGATAGGACTGAGTTTGACAACAATGAATAGGTGGTAATTTTAAAGCACCCCACGTTTCCAAGCTCCTACTTCATGGGTAAGGGCACTCAGAGCCTGGCAGTGCTGCAAGCGCTATTGGCTCTACCTACGTCACCCCTGAACAATAAGCAGCCGGTGCAGCTTCGAAACGCCGGGTGCTTTAACATTACAACCTTTTTGTTGGCGTCAAATTCAGTCCTACAAATTTAAAAATTACGTTTGCAGTGCCCATTATGTTTTCTTCGCACCGTTTGACCTTTTCTGCAGGTATTGCTTGCTCAACGTAGAACGGACGCGTAAGCATTCCTATGAAACAAAAACAAAAAAATGTGCTCTTTAGAATAGGGTATAGCGCTTGAGGATAGCGTCTTGCGCTTTCAGCACAACTGTAGTTTCAAAGCAAAGCTGCTATAAATAATAAAATTAATTATTATAATGGCAACTGTTTCACCTTACGAAGTTGGTGTTTAGCACTAATTTTCATGTTCATATAATAAAATGAAGAAATGTGCCGTGTTTTGTTTTCACTGAGTAACTTATTTGCCGTCACTATCCAAAATTATCCAGGAACATGAAGTTACCTACTAGTCACATAACGGAATTGCGGTGTTTTCATCGCTCAACTATCATGTGAATGATTGGGTAGTCCGGAAATTTGTGTCATCTTCCTGCTTATGACTTCACATGCTCTGGCCGCTTTATTTACTATGCTTTATGCGCCTTTCTTGGCCTAAAATTCGAAGCAATCTTTCTTACCTAGGCCCAGAAAGCAATAAGACTGTACGCGCATGCGTACTCGCTTGTAATCGTTTAAGTTCAAACGCACTATTTTGCTGAAAATGAAGCAGTACATCAGTTAGGAAGCCACAGGGTTGTATTTTAGGCAAATTCTTGCACTAACAATCATTCCTACGCTGGCCTAACTTGCAGCTCCCGTGGCCACTAGCGCCTGAGCTCCCACTAGCAATTTCTGTAGGAAGCTCCACCACTAAGACGTCAACTGTGTGCCCGTTCATAGCTCATAGTGTAAGTCATGGCTTTTGGCGTGTTTGCGACGTAAACTTTACAGCTTCGCGTTATCCACAATCACAGTGTAAAATATACACTCTTTAGATGAGGACACTCGCGAGACGCGATCGATCAGATAAAGTAGCAAAAGCGCGCCGATCGGCCCGGTGACGGCAGCGGATACCTATCGGCGGTACGATGCAACTTCAACACATGAAACTTTTTATTGGTTTAATCGCCCGTTGGTATCGCAACCGGCGCTTCGCCGGAAATACGAAATTACTAAATGACGCGCGAAAGTAGGTTACCGGGGAGAGGGGCGAAAGGGGGGGAGAGGATATGAAATTGTCCGCGCGAGCTCTCGCCTGCGTTCTAACTGAAGTTGCGTCGTTCCGCCGATAGGTAACCGCTGCCGTCACCTACCCGATAGAGGCGCGCCGTTCCTACTTTTCTGGTCGATCTCGTCTAGCAAGCAAGCAGAGAGGTGTCCCCACCTAAAGAGTATATATCGTACACCGTCTCCTCCATGTCCAAGATGCGCCGATTGCGCGTCGGTGTTCTTTGTGAGAACCTAGTTTCTCTAGCCAGAGTTTGTGATGTATTCTTTGGAGCCCCAAACTGTCTAGATCCCCTATTCCAAAGCTTTCTAGAGAAATACAGAAACAAGGCCAAGGCCGGTAAGTATGCACAAGAAATATCTATGGTATAGTAGGCTGTGCCAGCCTTCCTTTCAAAGAAGATGTTCATATTATTGGTCCTCGTGTTTTGAATTGCGAAAATCAACAGCTCAGAAAAACATGTGATTGACAAGAGAAAGATGCCTATATCACGAAAAATATCTATGGATCAAGTCTAACCTAGCAGGTTTGCAGCGGCTGCAGGCAATATGTGGGTCATCGTGGCGATACGAGCACTCGGCTGCTGGCAAAGAAAATGGTAGATGTCTGTGCCGAAATCGAAGCTCGCTCGAAGTTTTGTATCGTCTTGTATTTGATGCTCGTGTGCATTCCTCTTGTCATAACGTTATACAATGGACATTTCTTGAGACCCTTAAGGCAACAGCTTCAGCGTGGTCAAAATATGAGTAGTATTGTAACCTTGCTTGGTTTAAATATAAGTAGTATTGTAACCTTGCTTGGTTTCTAGCTTTGTCGACATTCTCCACCCAAATGTATTGGTCAAACGTTACGTCCCCGTTTGCTTTCTTGCACGGGATGATACAACGTTTTCTTTCTCGCCATGATAAAATTATTGGCAACGCATCTGTATGTCGGTGCCATCATATTCTTGTTTGGAGGAATTTTAAATAATAACGCATTCTTGCGGGCATCCCGCTTTTAAGCGAGCGAGAAAGCTTGCGACGGTGTGATGCTTTAAGTGAAAATGGCGCACTTTGGTGGACTCAGCATCTTTGCATCTCAATTCTCTCTTTGCAGGTTACCGAGACCAAGTAAACTCGCGCACCTCGTTCCTCGACCTCTCTCATGTCTATGGAATCAATTGGGATATACATGCGTCTTTCCGAACTTTCGAAAAAGGTAACTGCAAGATTTCAGGCATAGCGCACCAATACAAACGTATTCGTTTCGCCCACGTGAGCAGAATCACTCTGAATGGAGGAGCTTGCCTATTCGCGTATTCTACGCAGGTCTACTCATAAGCCAAGAGGTGCAAGGCGCAGAATTTCCACCGGACAGTCCATTTCCCTACGCCGACAACTGTAGTATACCGAAGGAGAACAGGAAGTGCGCGTGGGCAGGTGAGTCATGAACAACGGGTCAAGTTTCAGAGCTCTATAATCTTGAGCGCGCTTTTATAAAATTGTGCCTTCGAGCTCGTCTTTTTCTTTGTTGGTGTTTTTATGCTTGCCCACAACTGTGCTGCTTTTACAAGAACAATTACCAACCAACTCGCCCAACAGTATTATCTCAACAACATGCACGACCGGGTTGACACAATTTTTAACGGCGATAGTTTCGTTGATTTAGGAGTTCAGCACGCAGTAAGAGACGCATGGCGAACAGGCATTGTCTATATCTCCTGCTCGTCTGTTCCCGTGTGGAATTAACAAACAAGAAAACAAGAACATATAAGACTCCTAAGCATATAAGAGCAGACTTCGTTACCCTAATCTAAGCATTCATGTATACGCGGCATAGTTGCGTATACGGCTCATGGCGGCGCACTCACATACATAGACTGTCTGCGGGCGCGTCGCCTTGTGAAGGTGTCCGCGCCCTGGCATCGGGGAGGGAAGTTGAGGACCTTGTTGGTAGAATTCGCGGAAAGGAATGGACTCCGAATAATGAATGCCTTCTTCAGGAAGCGCAGTAACAGTAAGTGACCCTGGAAATGCCCTAATGTAGAAACAAGAAATGAAAAAGATGTACTCTCAGCTGATGCCCGTATAGCGCTGGACCTAGAAGTGTTAGGTACGAGAAGGTGCACTAACAATAGGCAATTTCTCTTAATTTGAAGAGAGAAAGAGCGAAATTTGTCAAGAAAAAATAGGCCAACCATAACGTAGTAAGCGTACAAGCAGACAAATTCAGGTTGGTGCTCAAGAAGAAAACTATGCAGCTTTAGAACAGGAAGATGAAGATAACAGATGACTGACACCTTAACAAGGTTGATTTCAGAAGCAGCAATAGAAGTGCGAGGTAAGGCACCAAGTCAATCAGTGCGTAAGCTCTGCCAAGTAACTAAGGACCTAATATAGAAAAGACAACGCATGGAAGTCTGTAAAGCAAGTAAAGGATTTCGAAATTATAACGCGGTTAAGATTGATGAAGCAGTAAAAAATGGCCGCAGCTATAAATAAGCGAGAAGAAAGCTATGCATTGAACAAGGTAACATGTATCCACTGAAGGATAAGCAGAGTAATTTTATCAGCAATTACGATGATATAGTAAAACGATGGGAAGAATTCTATACAGACCCGTACAGTACCCAGAGCAGCCACGCTACCTTCATTCGAAGTAGTGATAAACAGGATACAAAAGATCCTTCTGTAACTAGTGTTGGATTTAGAAGGGCTTGGTAAGACATGACCGTGGGAAAAACAGCAGGAGAAGATAAAATAACAGTCAATTTATTCAAAGAAGGAGGATATACACGCTTAAAGAGCTTGCGGCCCTTTAAATGCAATGCCTCCCGACTTCAAGTGTCCCAGAGAGCTGGAAGAATGCTAAAGTTATACTAATCCATAAGCAGGGATACGTTAAAGAATTCAAGAATTATAGGCCCATTAGCTTGCTTTCCGTATTGTAAAAAATATTTACCAAGGTAATATACAATAGAATCAAGGCAACGCGACTTCAATCAACGAGGAGAACAGGCTGACTTAAGGAAGCGATATTCTAGAATGGATCACTTCCCTGTTATTATTCAGGTAATTGAGAAATACGAGGAGTTGAATCAACCTCTCTATATGACTTTCATAGATTATTGAAAGTGATTTATTTCAGTAAAGATACCATTAGTCAGAAAGGCATTACATACTCAAGGAGTACAACAGTAGGCATACGTGAATATCTTGGAAAATATCTACAAAGATTCCAAAACTACCTTTGTTGTCCATAAGATAAATTAAAATTTTCCTATCAAGAAAAGGATCAGGCACAGAGAAAGAATCTGTCCAAGGCTTTCACTGCATCCTTAGAAGTATTCAAGCTATTAGACTAGGAATGCTGCTGAATTGGAATGTCATCTGCAACCTTCGGTTTCCAGATGACATTTTCCTATTCAGCAACATTCGGGACGAATTACAGCAAATGATTGAGGACCTTGAAAGAGACAGTGTAAGAGCGGTGTTGAAGACGAATATGCAAAAGACAAAGATAAGGTTGAATAGCCTGGCAAGGGAACAAGAATTCAGGATCGCCAGTCTACCTCTAGAGTCTGCAAAGGAGTACGTTTATCTATGTCAATTATTCACAGGGGACCCTGATCATGAGAAAGAAATTTTCATAATAATAAAATTGGGTTGGAGTGCATACGGCAGGCATTACCAAATACTGACTGAGATGTCACCCTGTCATTGAATAGAAAACCGTACAAGCATTGCATTCTGCCAATGCTAACATATGGGGCAGAAACTTGGAGAGTAACAAAGAAGCTCGAGAACAAGTTAACGACCGCACGGAACGAAAAATGTTAGGCCTAACATTAAGAGACAGGAAGAGAGCGGTGTGGATCAGAGAACAAACAGGGATAGCTGATATTCCAGTTTACATTATGAGCAAAATTGTCGCAGTTTCACCTGAAAGGCGAAGCATCAATTGCAATAGCAACTTAGTAGAGAGCTATACGGAGTAACGGTAGTAGTTTTATCAGCTGGATAAACTTGGACATGCAGCAGTACCAGTGTGAAATATCATCATCAAAATACTCGAAGACGAAGAGCAAGAGAACGACTCCTTGGCGCGAGCGCGCGCTACTTCACTTCTTCAATAAACCGTTCATGTTCCAAGCAGTCACCGATCTCGATCGTTTTAACAATGGTGCCATGACCAGGATACTACCTCCCCGCCCACAAGAAGGTGAACCTGCAAAGAAGCAGAAGAGGAGAAAACGGCAGTGGAGCAGCGAATCAACCTGGATCGAGCGACGAGACCGAAGTGAAAACCAAAAGCATCGGAACGGCTGACTGACAAGTAAGAGGTCATTTTACCGCCTAGCAATGAGCAAAGAAGTAATAACGAAGAAGAGGAAAGCGCTTCGCTCCCAGATAACGCAGCTCATCAACTCAGCAGAACAACAAATTATTGAAGGCGCTAACAGAGAAGAGTTGATCTCAACGCACGCGCAGGTTAAGGGAATAAGCGAAAGCCTCAAGAGCGCCAACGAACAAATGGAGAAATTTTTAACTGAAGACACTGCCGAAGCTGAATTCGAGAGAATAATAGAGTATGACATGAAAATAACGAAGATTTTGTCTACCATAGAGTTCAGAATGAGAGAGCCTGCACAGGTGGATTTAAATAACGGAACAAGGCAGGCCACATGAAGTACAGAACAAGACGCAAAGGAACTAGTAAAACTACCTAAGCTAGAAATGACAAAGTTTGGCGGAAGAGCTTTGGAGTGGAACCGCTTCTGGGCTCAATACGAGTCAGCAGTTCACCTCAGACCTAACATGAGCAAGGGACAAAAGTTCAATTATTTATTAGCATCTCTAACCGGAAAGGCAGCGTCTGCGATAGAAGGGCTTCAGTACTCTGCAGAAGAAAATTAAGATGAAGCGATAAAAATTCTGCAGAGTACTGAAGCTCTTCTATCACAGACGCTGCCTTTCCGGTTAGAGATGCTAATAAATAATTGAACTTTTGGCCCTTGCTCATGTTAGGTCTGAGGTGAGCGAGCAATGCGCAGAACTGTTGTCGACGCTGTCGGCGTTTTGACCGCGTTCGCTCCGGACGCGCGCGGTGTTGGTGACTGTTGCCGGTGCCTCTGGCGGCGCCTCAGAGGTTTTCGACAAGAACGGAACGAGACACTCGTCGAGCAGCGTCGGAAGTCTTTACCACCTTCTCGCCTCGCAACGTTTTAACACGAAAGTGTTTTATTCCGTGGTCCACCAAGACTTCACTGACGTATTTCCGTCACGGAAATACGTCATAGAACATAATACAAAGAAAGAAACCAGAAGAAAAAGTTCCACAAACATGCAAAATTTAGGAATCGAACCCACGACCTCTCGGTCCGCGACGATAGATCGCCGAGCGTTTAACCCATTGCGCCACAAACGCATATGCAGAGAGCTACACAGACGCGCCTTATATATCTAACACTCCTCCGTGTACCCGCGCTCTTGCTCGGGGCGGTGCCGCCACCTACGAGCAGAAAAGAGAAGTACTGCATTATGACACTAAAGCCCGGGATACATGGAGCGAACTTTCTCGACGAACTTCACGCGTCAAGTAACGACGCGGCGACACGACGCAGGATGTTTGCTGTGTTGCAATACATGCGGCGAACGCCGCCGCGCGTTGGCCGCCGTGTTGGCGGCGGTCCCGGCCGCCCGCTTCGAACTGAATTTGGCGTTGTCCTTGTAGAATTCACTTAGTTGGAAGCAAATGACTGCGTAAACGGCTTTCGCTTAGTCTCAGGCCGCTTCGACGACAGAGTATTATGGATAACCTTGAGTAGTTTTCGAGATCGCTTCTCGTTTCGAACGCGTCTAAGCCTAGCGAAAGAAATATCCGATGCCAGCGCCATCTATCGGGGAAGTCGGGAGATAGGCATGACGACAGCATGTGGCCTCTGAGATCAGAAGATTTCTGTTGAAGGTGGTTGTAGAGAGCTTGCACTGCTTGTCTGTTTCCTCGCAGATCAGCGGATATGGGATGTACAAATACAACGCGATTCCTGAGAGATCATACTAGGAACTACTCAATCGGTGCAGAGACATGCAGACACGGCAACACCAACGCGATTGCAGACGACGCGAAAAGGCGCGCGCGCGCGAAACACCAGCATGCATTGCGACCGCAACTAGTGCCTCCTGATTGGCTGTCGTCCACCGCTGCGCGCTAGACGCTTCCGGCGGCGGCGTTCACCCGACGAAAATGTTTGGACAGGCAGATCGGCTGCGGACGGCAAATTTCTTGACGCCGGCCGTCGGACGTTCGCCGCCCGACGAAGTTCTTCGCTCGGACGCCGGTTATTCGCTTCATGTATTCCGGCCTTAACGCGCACCGACAGTGAACGCTTCGGTGGTCTCAGCACTACGACGCCTCGATGCCAGCATTCGAAGGGACGCTGGCATCAAGAAGCACTACCAACGCCACCTAGGTGGCGTTCACCGTACTCAGCACAGCGGAGCGTGGCCTCCGCAATTAGCTCTGAAAATGTTTCTGAAGTTGATCGCGGAGGCTGCAATTACGACGCGCTGTACGCGCTGATTTGACTCGGTGACGATTCAGTTACGTGCTTTGTCTTGCGCGTTGTATTAGTGTGTCAGTTACGTGCTTCGTCTTTCGCGTTGTGCTAGCGTGTGCAGCGTAGTGCAGCTTCCATATGCACGACGGTTGCTCATGGTCATCGACGTTGGTAGTCGTGATGGAGGAGACGTGCCACCAGGCGTCAGCGTGGGTGCATCAACGCCTAAGGGCGCTTTAGCCACAAAACAGCAATAGACATTATATATCAATGTGCAATAAACATTACACTACTTCTGTGAAGACACGTTTCACTTTCGTGTTCTATACCGATTCCTATATAAGAGGGATCAACCACATTTTTTTATATAAATATGCATTTGGTGCCGCAGCTAAACGTCGCCTCCACTCCCCCCCTCAAGTCCACCCACACCCTTTCGCGCGACGGAAGACGTCACGTTTGTTCAATATATATATATATATATATATATATATATATATATGGTGATTGTAAAGGAGGAAAGAGACGCTTAATTATGCAGCCCTTCAGGGAGCATGGCACAGAACGCACGTTTGCTCTCCGCCGTGCGTTCACTCCCCGTGAAACCGCGCGTCCCTGGCGCGCTTTCACTCGCACATACAGCATACGGCGCGCGGCGACGATTTCATCGCCGTTTGACGTCATACGGAACCTCACGGCAACGGCAAAGCGCCGAGGTGCACACCAATGCTTGCCAGATTCGTCTCAGAGCAATGCTTGTGCTGCGTGATCCAGAAGGTGCGTGGCATGTCGTATCGTATGCCAGCCAACAACTGTCAGATGTTGAACGGCACCGCCACTCCGACGAGCTGGAGCGCCTAGCCGTTCTGTGGAGCGTTAATGACAAATTTATACATTCTCTGTTTGGTCCGAAGTTTGAGGTTGTAATAGAAAATGCACAAGTTTCTTTATAAAGATTAGGTTCGCGCACTGGATAATATGACTCCAAGAGTATGACTTGTTCGTCGTGCACCGGGCCGGTGCTTTAAACAAAGTGGCAAATGCATTCTTGTAAAATCCAAATGGAAGGCTGGATATTGTTTGCACATTAGGATGTGACCGAGGCCCAACGCCAAGACGCTGATGTGGCGGCCAGCGTAGCTTCACTTGTGGACGTGGAAACCAGCGCCAAATTTGTAATTCGCTATGCAACTCTACATCGACGTTACTGGAAGAATAAGTGCCAAGATGAACATGTTCTAGTCATCCCTGCTTCGTTTCGGCCTGACATTCTTCACGCCGTCCACAACACACCTGAAGGTTCACACAAAAGTCAACGAGCTGAGCTGTAAAAAGTAGTTGAGCGCTATGGGTGGCCGAAAATGGGCAGGAGTGTTTGATCTGTTGCCGCTAACTGGCAACTACGATGCCAGACCACTCTCGGCTACTAACGTCATTCCACCTTCCTTTACTAGATTTTACATGGTTGGCATTGGGCATGCTGACCGTTTAACAACGACAGCGGTTGGCAATCGCTACATTCTGATTGCTCTTGTCCATCTATAGAAATTTTTGGAGGTAATCGCCGTGCCTTGTCTGCCACCCAGCTACCGAAATAAACTGAAATACCGAAAAGTCCGAAATAAACTGAGGCATAATCTTCCGAATAAAATTATATTGGATTGGGTACCACCTTCCGCAGCTTCGAACTCCACGCCTACATACGCCGATCAAGATTTCAGCACCACTATGCCTCAGCATACCATCCGCAATAAAACGTCCTGACGGAGACAGCTGATCAGACAATTCAAGCACGTTTAGCCCCCTACTCCAGAAATAGTAATCGGGGAGGACAATACTGGTACGAACAACTCCAGGCTGCTGCGTATGCAAGGAACACTTCGCAGCAGAGCTCAGCCGAGAGATCACTGTACGAAATAGTCTTTTTCCGACTACCCAGACTGAATGTGCTCAATTTAAATGCTCCCATCAAATTCGGAAGTCACTTTGCGTGGCAGATGGCGTGGTGTTTCGTCTGTGCTGTTCTCGTCCCTGTGTTTCAACTTTGCAGCGCTTTTTATAAGTACTGTACAAGTAGAAAAGAAGCCCGCGTGAACGCTTCATAAAGCCCAAGATGTTCACACGCACCATTATGACCGCCGGCATTGTGCCGCGCCGCAGACACGGGATAGGAAGATAGAGAGGAAGAATGGGTCCAACGAGTTTCGTCGGACAGAAACTACTCGCCAAATTTGACGGTCTCTTTTTTGATCGCAGAGCACCTGAGAGAGAACGCTTGGCGCGTTCGCGTTCTGGATCAACAAGGAACCTGGAACAGGAGAACAAAAGACCAATTTCGCTGTCCACATGTTTCGTCTCAAGGAGAGGGTCCACCGACAAACCTGAAATAGCTGTGCACTGAATTTTAAAACATGCCAGGCCTGCGCGGCACACGCAGCACAGTCACAGCGTTAGCTAGACGATCGTTTCGACAGTACTATTTAGTAATTTGAGTGAATGCGTCAGGAACGCGCTTGGGACATCGTCGCGCGTGCAAGCCGACGTAGCGATGGAGCACGTCGCTTAGCTGGGCCGCTTGGCTGGGCCGTTCGGCCCAGCTAAGCGGCCAACAATGCAACTACGGCTGTCACATTCGCTCCCATTGCAACGTGCCCGATGCGGCCTGCTTGGGACGCCGTCGCGCGTGCAAGCCGACGCGTTCCATCGCCGATGGCTAGTGCTGTTCGGCCCAGCCAAGCAGCCGACAATGCAACTAAGCTGTCACATTCGCTCCCATTGCAACGCGCCCACAATCAAGGAGATCCCGAGCGTCCGCCTGTGTGTTAGCACCATCTAGTTAAGGCGGCAACAAAATTACAATGTCTTAAAAGTTGCGTTTGCCGGCGCCATAACTAGATTGAGCCACCATACCGGCGGAGGCTTGGGACCGCGTTGTTTGAATCGCATCTGATTGTCTGCGCCTGCGCGCCTGCATAGGACTCGTTTATAGTACATTTTCCCGCTCTCGGATAGCAAGCGCTTGTGTGGCTCATTGGTAGAGTATCCGCCTCCCACGCAGTGGGCCTGGGTTCAATCGCGGCGGAAAGCGGGTACTTTTTTTCGCATGCGATAGCTGCTACGGGGCGTGATGGTGGTGGTAAAAAGCATTTATTGAGTGTAAAGAGAGGTGTGGGCCTCCTGTGGGGCCCTGCATACCAGGTGGTATCCCTAGTCCGGGACCCCATTAGTCGAAGCCGCCAGCCTGGCTCTCTGGACCGGCTGGAGGTCTGCGCAACCAAGCAGGGCTGCCTCCCAGACCTCTCGGGTAGGGTTGGGGTTGGCAGTAAGGGCTGGACTACTTTGGCAGGCCCAGACCATGTGGAAAGTGTCCGCCACCTCCCCACAGTAGTGGCACGTGCCGGTGACAATTGGGTCAAAATGTGTAAGGATTGCTGGGCAGAGCATCGTGTTTCTGAAAAGCCGATAAAGAATGCGTTCGTTGACCTTCCCCAGGCCCTTGGCGGGCGCTGGGTGCATGCGGTGTTTATCCTTATAATATTCTGGAATCTCCTTAAATCGAAGCAATAGTTCTTCCTCTAGGTCATAGGGGTTGTTAGGAGGTATACGGGAAATGATTGTTCGGGCAGCTGCATCAGCAGCCTCATTCCCCCTTACGCCCTGGTGACCTGGTGTCCATACCATATGTTTAGGGGCGGAGTCTGTGTCCCTCATACAGGCTCGCAGTATTTTCTCAGCAAGGGGGGTGACCCAGCCTGCCTCATAATTTCGGCATGCGCTTCACGAGTCGGTTATGATATGTTTAGATTGAGAGTCGGATGCTGCTAATGCAATGGCTACCTCCTCCGCCTGTGTTGTTCCCGGTGCTCTAAAAGAGAGTCCGTCTATCTGCCTTTGTTCGTGGACCACCGCTGCCGTATACCACCTCCGCGGATTTAGACCAGCGATGTCCACGTAATAGACTCCGTGTTTCTGACTATAGTATCTTTCTAAGGCTTGTGCCCTAGCTTGTCGGCGTCCGTTATGGTCCTCTTTGTCCATTTTCGTGGGAAGTGGGTGAACTATGGTGGCGCGTTGCCATAGTTTAGGATCCTTACCCGCTCCTGTATGTGTACGTTGTGTTGGATGTGTAGTTGGGCCAGAAGGCTTCGCCCGGATGGTGTTTGTGCTAATGTTGTGCATTGGTTTGTAAGATGCGCCTCCTTGAGCTCCCTGTAGGTGTTTACCACTCCTAAGGCGAGGAGGCGCCCGTTGGATGTGGAAACCGGCAGGTCAAGAGCTCGCTTGATCATTTTGCGTATGATGACCTCTATTTTCTCCTCCTCGTGTTTGCGTAAATAGAGGTAGGGTACCGAGTAGAGGATTCTACTGGTGACAAAAGCATGTGCTAGGCGCACAGAATCCTTGATTCTGAGCCCTCCTCGCTTATTGGATACCCTGCAGGCCATCCGGCCCACCTGATCTCCAATCTTGCGTAATTTGTGTAATGTTTTATCCAATTTCGGTTGATTGTGGATGCAAAGGCCAAGTATTCTTAACTCTCTTGCCTCGGGGATAGGTCCACTCGGCAAAGATATAGTTATGTTCGTGGTGTCTTTAGGGGATGCCCTAATATGGACAAATTCTGATTTGGTCGGTGTACATTGAAGACCACAGTGGCCCGCATAGGATTCTAGCATATGGGCCGCTGTTTGCAGGCTTTCTTCAATGTATCCTAGGTTGCCCCAAGTAGCCCATAGAGTGATGTCGTCAGCATACAACGCGTGTTGGACGCCTTCAACCTCACTCAGGCGGGCAGAGAGGTGCATCATGGCGATATTGAAGAGAAGGGGCGAAAGCACTATGCCTTGTGGTGTCCCTCTTGTACCCATTTGGTAAGGTCCGTATTCATCATTCTGTATGCGGATCAGAGCTGTTCTGTCCGATAGGAAGTCTTTGATATAATTGAAAGTGTTCTTGCCGCAGTGCGTTTCGCTGAGGTGTTCAAGTATTGCGCTGTGCTTAACGTTGTCAAAAGCCCCTTTAAGGTACAGGGCCAGGATGACTCTGTCGTTGTGGGGCATTGTAACTGGCTGTATTACCTCTCTGTGCACTTGTAAAAGAATGTCTTGGGCGAACTTTTGTGGCCGGATACCAAACATGGTATCGGCAAACGTATTCTTGTTCTCAAAAAATTTAGAGAGCCGATCTCGCACTATCGTCTCCATGAGTTTCCCCACGCAGGATGTGAGCGAGATCGGTCTCAAATTGTCTGTGTTGATGGGTTTTCCAGCCTTCGGGATGAAGGTGACAAGAGCCGTTTTCCAATCTACTGGTAAGGAGGTTTACCCTTTCCAAATAGCATTAATGTATTCCAGGAGGTGAATATACGCCGGATCCGGGAGGTTAGCCAAGAGCTTGACTGTAATCCTATCTCTTCCAGGCGCCGTACCTCGTCTCATTTTGGCAAGAGCCGCTTTGAAATCATGGAGCTGGAAATGTTGATCTAGTTCTGGATTATCCCTGCCTGCATAGGAACATTCCGGTCCCCGCGGGTCTTGTTGTTGACTGAGATACTTATCTCTAAGTGTCTCTGCTAGTTGTGTTGTAGTGCCTTAGAAGTTGTGTAGGGCTCTTAGGAGGTGTCGTTGTGTCTCCCCCGTGGTCTGCGTTGGATCTATCAGACTTCTGAAGAGCCTCCACGTGTTCTTCTTGGACATTTGTGATGCTGCTGCACTGCATCTGTCTACCGAATTAGTGTCGGCTAAGTGGGAAGCGTACTCAGCCGCCTGTTGGGTGACCTCTTGTATTCTTTTGCGGAGCGTTCGGTTGTGTTTTTGTCGCTTCCATCGTTTAGTGAGGCCCCTGCGAGCTTCCCATAGGTGTAATAGGTGGTTATCTACTGCAGGGTTTTCCTCAGTCATCTGAATCAATTTCTCATGTTTCCTGAGTGTGGTTGTTAGAGTGTTTGCCCAAGCCGCAATGCCCTGAGTGAGTAGGTTGGCAGGGAAATGGGATGGGCGGAAGGCCTGCCAGTCTGGGAGTCGGGCCTTGGTAAGGGGTCGTTTTAGGGGCCTGGTGTCGAATAATGTATTGATAATGCAGTGATCACTGCCAAGTGTGTCTGCCATGTTATTCCACTGTACATGTTGGGTGTTCTCGGTGAGTGTTAAATCTGGGCATGTATCTCTGTTAACAGAGTTACCCATACCTGTGGGGTTGGCCGGGTCGGTGTGCAAAGTGATACCTAGGGTGGATATAAGCTCCGCCAGCTTACGTCCTCGTGCCTCCTCACGCTTGTAGCCCCAGAACTTGCTGGGAGCATTGAAATCCACTACTATTAGTAAGGGTTCCCGGCCAGCTATGCTTAGCGCCCTACTAAAGAGGTCCGCGACATTGACTTGTTTCGTCTTAGGCGGGCAATATGTGTTTAGGATGTGTATGGAGGCGTCAGTCCGCCTCAGTGGGAGCACTGTGACCATCGTATACGAGTAATCAATTTGCAAGTTCAGATCGATTTCCTGTGCCGTGTACGATCTTTGCACGAGCAGGCAGGTAGATGGATCTCTTTAATACGTGTTGAAACCTGTGATTCTGGCTTGAGCACCGGGTTCTTGTAGGGCTATGACGGTCGCTGGAAATTCTAATGTTTCATTCTAGAGGCTTAAATGGGCTCTTTTGTGCCGGTTCCGGAATCTCCTATAATTCCACTGTATTATTGATAAGGGTTCAGAGCGATTTTTATGCTTTTTTGTCTGATCCATCGCCATTGTGATATGTGTTTTGAATTTATGATTGGGGTATCACTACAACCACTTCGGCACCTTGTACGGAGCACAGTGAGTCTGCAATTTCTTCATGTTCGTCCTCCTCTGTACGGGGGTACTTGCTAGAGCGCCCGGCCTCCCTAATGGGACCGGTGCGGCGGAGGAGTTTGGGGTTATCTTGAATACATGTTTTGACCTGCTGGGTCACCTGCTGAGTTACTGTGGCAATAAATTGCTACATTTGCATCTGTATTCTGGCCTGTACTGCCTGACTAATCAGTTTTGGGAGCTGGACCATTTGCTCAGCGAAGGCTTGTATTTGCTTTTCTTGGGCGTTTTGCCTGGGTTCCATATTAGCATAGAAAGGCTTGTGCGCTGACGTCACTGTGCTGCTCGAGCACACCGACGCCGAGTCCTCCGTATCATCCAAGTGAATTCCGGGAATGCGGGTGTCTGCCCTATTGTTTTCGAGTGTCTCGATTTTGGCTGCTAACTGCGCGTTCTGATTACTAAGAATCTCGAGTTCTGCCCGCAATCCGTTTTCAATGGGAGAGGGGATAAGAGTGGAGGCTGGAGAGGACTGAGAGGTCACCTCTGCCCAGTTGCTCACCTGTTTTGTTGGCCCTTTGCCTAAAGGTGGAAAGTCCCCGGTCTTGAATGCTGGCGGTTTCGGCCCGGTCCCGGACTGTTGATTTTTGGGTGTCTTCTTTTGGTGGGCGACTTGTCCAGGCTTGTCTGTCTTCGACGGCTGTTGCTGGGGAGCTTGCCCAGACTTGTTCAGCTTTCTGTCGCGAGGTGGTTGATCCGTCCGTTGACGCTGCTTTGAGGTAGCTCCTCCTGATTGGCTCATGGGGCGGCGGAGTTTCCGGAACTTCCCGTTGCACTGCCCGGAGCCCGTAAGATGGGCTTCCCCGCAAATCATACAGACGAGTTTGCACTCGTGTTCGTTCAGGCCCGCTGGCGTAATGCCGACCTGTTGGCCACAAAAACCCCATCTTCCATCGTCAGGGTGTGGGAAATTGTCCACCCTGTGTTCTATAGTCTCGCACCGGTAGCAGGCAAGGATCGCCTTTTTGTAGGCCCTCACTGGGACGCATTCATGGTTGTAGTGCATATATCGTGGGAGCCGCCGCCCGAAGAAGGTCCCCACTGCCACATTTGTGATCCCCAATTTTCGCACGAAGGCTATTTCGCCTTTCCTCCAGAAGAGCTTCGGTTTCAAAGAGGCAGAAGTTTCCTCTTCACGGACGTTAATCACGCCCTTACACACTTCGCCATTGAGTTTCAAGTGTACCTTGAATGGGTAGGATGATGCGCCTACCTTGAGGTCGAAGTCTCGTGCTAGTTTGTCAGCCACTTGCGTTGATTGCTGCCGCACATTTGTGTTTTGGTCCCACACTGGCCAAACGCTAAGATCCCCACAGGACACTTCGCCCACGTAGTGGGCCACTGCAGAGCCGATGTCGCCGTGTTTGAAGGATGCTTTGAGCTCCAGAGTCCCGCGGGGCTTAAGGACCACAACCAAGTCTTCATAGTACAGTCGAGGTGTCTGTCTCGGTCTCCACTGGTTGCCCGTTTTCTTCTGCAGCGGCGGTGCAGCGTGAGCATCGCCGGCGTTTCCGCTGGTTGATGCGATCGGCGTCGTGCCGGCGCCGCCGTTGGTTTCTGTGTTGTTACCTTGCGTCCGACGTTGCCGAAGGCGCACCAGGGCTTGAAGGCATTCATTTTCGGTAAGCATCTGGGCCTCATGTTGGGTGGTTTGGTCAATTTGTTCCCAGCTCATGGCTGCTGGGTCATAACCGATGATCTTGCTCGCCACCGTGGAGAGAAAGTTCTCGAAGCCGGCAGAGTCGAGCCGAACCCTAACGAGGGGTTAGCTCACCGCGGCGTGGCGGAGGCAACACATTATTCTAGGAAGTGCCGAAATTGGGTCCACCTGCACAAGACCAGTGTCCACAGGTGCCTCTCGTCTTCACGCATCTGATGGTGCCGGAGTTTCGGAGATCCGATGACTTAAGCCGTGGTTCCAGCCAAAAGTTGGCAGAGCCGATGCACCGCTCGTCTGGTGAGCGCGTCCGAACCAGCGTCTCCTGGCTACGGGGCGGCGGCGGCGGCATCATTGCGACCAGAAAGGGCTATTGGAATTAGCCCATAACAGCTTACGCTGTAAAACGCAGTGTGGCCGAGTGTTGAACGACACATTGCATGAAGTCGAAACGCAAACTTGACAAGACGGGTACAAGAAAAAAAGGGGAATGAAGTGAAATAGAACAGGTCCGGATCGCCTGGCGTTCGGTGTTCGGTGTTCGGCCTGGCGCCCGGTGTTCGGGATATGGTTGTGCACTGGCGGACGCCAAACAAACCTAACGGCTTCACTCAGTGCTTAAAGGCTGACTGTGGAACTCTGCGAAGCAGATCAAAACAAGTTTTCATAAAAACATCCGAAGCCTGAAGTTAAAAACAGCAATACAACATAGTCTGTTCTTGGAATCGACGGCCCTCTTTCATTGCGTAAATTGTCACTCTTTTTGGTCACCAATTTGGTCACCTTCTAAATCGGTCACTCTATCGGCTGTCTAAACTGTGGCACTATAGAATGTTTGACTAAATACAGGAATTTTGGCACATTTGAAATGGAAATATTGTTACCCCGAAAACTTCCCTCGCCCTGATTTTTTAAGTCTGGAACTTACGAGAAACAGTGATGAAGTCCTACAACTTTAGCGAACGGCCTATGCCGCCTAATAATGTTGTATTTCGCCTTAACTATCTTTACATTTTATGGAGATATTTACAAAAACAAACCTATGTTACTCCGTGTAGTACTACGCATTTTTTATCGCCAGTGAATCTAACAGAACGTCTTTTCTTCAGCAGCATCCGCAATGTTGTTACAGTTTCATTTTTGGAAATGAGCCTGAAAAGCGGAGCCATGTTAACAAATTGCAAGGTGCCGAAAGAAGTGCCTGCAGAAACTACAAAACTTAATAGGGCTTTGAGCGGCTCGTTGCAGCCAGTAATGTTACAAACATCACAGGATTGGAGGGCACGCGACTCGTCTTGCACTCGTACTTAACACCAAACAAGATACCAAGCATTATTTTTCCACCTCTATCTCCTTCTTGGAGCCTGGAGTGATGCGTTACCCTCTTTCCAACGTTGTCGCCGTCCAAAAAGCCAACACAATTCAGGGCCATTTAGCTTCGGTGGTCCGGAAATGTGCGGCGATGTGCCCGACAACCTCCACCCTGTGAGGGCTTAGTTGAAATCTGCATGGGAATGCATGCGAGCATATTTTCAGGAAAAGAGGCTTCGCAGAGGCACAGTCCCGGAAACAGAATACCTCAGTTAAATACAAATTCAGTTTTTGCTTCCTCCGACACCTTGTTTCTCTTACTGCAGCAAAGCACAAACTATTTGAGTATCTAATTCTATAGGACCATTAGGAATTCAATAAATTCGTTGTGAGCACTCTTTCCAGGGGACCTGCGAGCAACTCAGCACATTGCCCTGCTCTCGATGCAAACACTGTGGCTAAGGCAGCATAACAGGATCGCGAAAAACCTTTCTGCAATGAATCCTCACTGGGACGATGAGACGGTCTTCCAAACTACCAGGTAAATAAACTTATCTAAGTGTCGTTTCCTTTCCAGTTGCTCAGTGCCATATTTTTCTCGTTGTACCCATTTTATTTAATTTTAACGATAAATCACTCGCAAAGGGCAAATTAGGAGGAATTAACCATCTTCACACTGGCCAATTATGAACTACTCTTGATGTGGGGCTGCTGAGCACGAGGTCGCGGGACCGAATCCCGGCCACGGCGGCCTTTCCTTGGGGGCGAAATGCGAAAACACCCGCGTACTTAGATTTACTCGTAGGTGCACGTTAAAGAACCCCAGGTGGTTCAAATTTCCGGAGTCCCCCACTACGGCGTGACTCATAACCAGATCGTGGCTTTAGCACGTAAAGCCCCATAATTTAATTTTTAACTACTCTTGATGTCTTCTCTTTAATGTGTTCAGTCGCATTCACACCCCCAACGATAAAGCTGACAGTGTCTGAGAGGAATATGCAGTGAACCACTGTTACAACAAACTAGATCATAGGAATATACGCTCTATATCGGAGTATCAGAACTATGTGAAATTTGTGAAGGTAAATATATATATTGATATGGGTCCCATAACCAGAAGACGGCGTTGGGCACAGCCCAAGAACAGTAAGCATGAAGAGGACAGCCAGTAGCATGAGTGGCTGCGTCACCTATATGCCTATGTAAAGCCCGAGTTAGCCCGACAGTTATAGAACGTCATTGCATTCTTGATGGCAGTGGTAGTTCCAACTCACCTGAACGCCCGTACCTTCGAGCAACTGTCCGGTGAATCCGTCTCCACAGCCCTTGAACGTCCCTTTGGACGACGGCACTGTTTCGCCGTTTTTACGACGCCACTGTCTAACTTAATACAGCTGGACGCCGTCGCGACAACTAATGGTTGAGACGATGCACGAAAAGCACAAATACTAATAGCCAGTCTGCGCAAACTAGCGACGGAGCTTCTGCTCAACCACTCACCTGATCATCACGAGAACTTAAGTAGGTGACGGGAATACCCCAGATCAGCATGTCGACCAATCACCACCCCTGATTCGCTACGCTCGTCAGCGATGCCAACACCAAACTTAGACGAGACAATAGAGGAGCTGGCTACCGACTTTGAACACCTCCGCTTGAAGTCGTCATCGAGCGATCCTTCAAACACGATAAACTTGTTCGCGACTGACTGTTTTACTGAAGTGATACAAGACCCAGATATTTGCGATTTAGTTCATCTCTGTAAACCACAAGACCTCCGGGCATGCCGTCACCATGGCCCTCGGATACACAATGCAGTTTGAATTCCACTCAAAAACCATCCTTTGCCTCGGGGAGGACGACCACTTCCGGCAAATCTTCGATCAGCCATCGTAACATCCACTGAAATTGAGAGCGACCCTTGAGGAGACTGGCCACTCCCGCCGCAAGAAACACTGACGCATATTTCAAGGTATTCAGGACGTGCGATTCTTCGACCCCGTCGGCCAGCCAACATACCAGGCAACCTTTCCTCGGAGGTTGCGAAAGTTTCCCGGTATCCCCCTGTAGTTGCTGCCGTCGACGTCACGAGTATGGGGATCTCAACAGAAGCATTGGATACCCCTGTTGCGGCGTTACCTGCTGTTGCGCTCTCAATGCCTCGCCCGCTTTTGAATATTGCAGCTGCGGGCTGATGTAAAGTATAGTTTCACCGAAGTATGATTTCTTGACAAGACAGCTCAAACGTTGGTTGACACAGGGGCAGTGCTTTGTGTCCTGTGATCCACACTGGCAGCAACCATGCCCGACTTACATCAATCTGCCTCTGTTGCATGCAATTTGTCAGCCAACGGCACTGAAATAAAGCAAGCTGGACGGACCTTCCTGAATGGGAGAGCGTTCGGACAGGCGCTTCGCGTAGAATTGGTCGTTTCCAGGAGTCCCATTCGGCCAGCAGGCCTCGGCTTTGGATGGCGTAGACACTAATAGGGGACCAATGGCTCTTCTAAAGAGAATCAATACGCTGCCCTACGCCCCAATCACACCTTCGCCACCAGTTGCCGGCGAAAAGCAACGGATACCAGTCTTCGTTCAAGCGCCTATCAGCATTTGTTCGTGAACTCGCGCACTTTCATCAGCCGCGAAACGCACCTTTAGATACCTTTAGCTCACCTAAAGTTACAGCCACCTGTGACTTACTCCTGCAGCCTTTGTCCGGCGCCTGGATACCCACGGAGCTCGTGCGAAACATGAGTGGTGACATCTTGTTCGAATCATCTGCACGTTGTGCGATTTCTAAGGAAACAGTGTCGCCACGAAGCCTCCTTTTTATGTTTCAAGGGCGAAAAACATGCTTTTGTTCCTCTTATTAACGACCATTATGTCAAACGCGTTACGACGAACAAAATGGCCAGTGAAGTAATTTCTCTGGTAGTTTCCTCCATAGTGACAAACACTTACGCTGGAACTGTCGGTTTACTTACTGCAGTCCTGCCATGGGAGGTGTTCAACTTCGGCCCAAAACTTTCTGACGCCTAGCGGGAGTCTGTAAAAACATTACTCAACAGTACCGTTCCTGCATTGCAGTCTCAGCGGAAGAACTTCGGTGCGCCCTGCTTGTTGAGCACCGCATCAACACAGAAGGTCGGGGACCTGTCTGTCATCAACCACGCGGCGTTCTGCCTTATGAGTGGCATGTTTTCTGGAACACGTGAAAGATTTGTTCAAACAGGGCATTATATCCGAGTACTGTAGCGATTGGTCCTTGCTTGTCCTGCTCGTGCAAAAAAAAATGACAGCATCAGATTTTGTGCAGAATATAGAAATCTGAAGAGCATAACGCCAACGGACGTCCAGTGGCGTCATCCAGACTCTTCCAACGTCTGGGTTATGCCCTTGACTGTCCAAATGGAGCGTATTATTTTTAAGCCTTGGACATGGTGTCGGGCTACTGGCAAGTACTAATGGACCGCACAGACGCGGAGAAGACAGTCTTCGCTACGGCTGACGGTCTGTATCACTCCAAAAGAATATAATTGGGGATCTCAAATGCGCGAGATATGTTTCAGCGCCTTTTGTACAACGTTTTGGGACATTTCAATTGAGCCATGGCACTTGTTCATCTTGATGACGTCATCGCTTATGCAGCCAGTTCTGATGAACACGAACATCGTCTGTGCTTGATCTCGAAACGCTGCAACCAGCTAGCCTTCGGATACAGCCAATAAAAGGCTTCTTTGGCTTCCATGAACTCCTCTATCTCGGCCACGTCGTCAGTAAGGATTGCATACGTCCAGATCCCGAAAACTACGGGCGCAAGCGACTTACAATGCAGCTTTCACGCTAAAAGAACTAAAAAGTTTCGTGCGCTTCGCATCATATTTCCACCGCTTTAAAAATGACTTTGCTCAGCGGAGTGTGCCTTCACAAACTAGATGAAAAAAGACCACTCAGCGGGTTGGGGAACGTGAACAGCAAGCCAAATTTGCTGACCTAAAGGACGCTTTGCTGCAGCCACCAATACTGGCTCATTTTGATGTGTCGGATGCAACCATATTGCACATAGACGCTACTTAAGATCGTCTTGGCCCTGTACTTTTGCAAGGGGACTCTTCAGGAGAGCAGCGTGTACTGTCTTACGCCAGCCGTGAGCTCTCAGATGTGGAGAGACGCCGTCACTCATCCGAGTTCGAGTGTTTGGTGGCCATATGGGCTTTCCATAAATTTCGTCCCTACTTATACGCCTGCCACTTTAGCGTGGTCACGGATAATAGTGCACTCATTTGGTTACAGTCGTCAAACCACTTCACGCAAAATTTAGCACGATGGTCTGTGCAGCTACAGCAATTTGTTTCTTATGTAAACTGGCAGGCCGCAACTAGCGCAAAGCAGGGCCCCTTTAGGCGACGTTGTCTTTAGTTTACCCAGCAGCCGGCACCCACTGCGCTGCGACAGCGAGGAACACGGAGCCGCAGTGCGCTGTCTGCCCGCTGCTGTGTGGCAGTAAGCAGATTGTCACGTGGGGGGGGGGGGGGGGGGGGCGGCTTTGCGCTCGCTGCAGCCTCCCAGTCTCGGTTTCGCGCGCTCTGATAAGTGAATGTCGTCGTGCAGCTATTCTCCGGCTAATCGCATTTTTCTATAACGAAAAGTTTACATAGCTTGTACGGAGAGCTCGCTTCACTTTCCCATTTACTATGAGCCCACAGAAACCAAGAATTTGAAAGTTAATCAATTGATTATTGTTAACTAGACACTAATTAGCATGTACCTTCCGTCACCCCGTGGTCGGCAGCGCTCACGACATGTCTCTGAAGGAACTTTGCTTTGATTTCAGAACGGCTGTTTTAAAATATTACATCAAACGTTCACAAAAACACCCTGTATACACATATATTCTCTTCAGGTTGATCTCGACAACGGATATTTTGAACTATGAGCATGCGTTGTCCCCATCAGAATGCGCCTACCTTCGTGTTTTCCAGCAGCGCTGTCAGTTATTTCCTGATTGGTGAACATCCATTCACTGACTGATTGCTCTTAACGTCCAAACGCAACACACGTGCTATGAGGAACACCACTGTGGTGGACTCAGGATTCACTTTCACCACCAAGCATTTGTCAGTACCCACCTAAACCTCGTCACACTATCGCTCTTTGGGCCCACACCATAGAAAATCGAGCATAGTGGCTGGGAACAAACCAGTGACGTCGTTCTTCGCAGCACTAAAGTCTTCGATTCACCGAGCTAACATGGCAGGTAGTGTCTGTGAATGCGCAAGCACAAGTGAAAACCTTCTCGATCTAGTGTAACAGTGGGCCTCACCTCGTCCTACGTTCAAATGGGATTCAAGCAACCATGCGCAGAAGCTTCAGCGCAACTAATTGCCGACATCTCATCAACAAGGAAAAAAAGAAAAACAGGTACCTTTTTTGAGGTGTCTTGTCCAAAATTTATTATAAAAATTCCGGCCCCTTTTTGCAACACATTTGCAATTTGCGCCCCTATTTTCATCAAGGTTTATACCACAAATCCTGTAACATTTATAAATTATATTATTCTGCTTTGATGAAAGATTGAAAATAAGATATCGGGAGCGATACCATAATTCTATCTTGTGACTGATTTCAAACTCACCCGTGCGTTGTCATAATACTTACGATGTCGCTTCGCAGGTTTCAGTGACGTATTTTCATGTAGGTTTTGATTGATGGCAAACCCACATGCATCTACATTAAATTTATTCATCAACACACCCCTTAAACGCTGTTTCAAATGCGTCAACCTAATGGACACGATGATCAATTTTCTTGTGCGTTACACATTTTCTGATAGGACGAGTTTTGCTGTACAACGAAGTTGTAGGTAGAGCTCACAAGACCGGAATAACTACACGGTTTCGTTCACCTCTCAATGCAGGCGAATCTGCGAAGCACTCTTTCAGAACATTGTGTTCAAGGAATGGCTGCCATGGATGCTGGGCGAGACAAAGATGAAAGAGTTCCAACTCACACCGAAAGACAGCAACTACACCGACTACAACGACAGCATCGACCCCACTCTTACCAACGAGTTCTCCGCTGCCGCGTTTCGTTTCGGGCACTCCCAAGCAGACAAAAACTTCTGGAGGTATTGTAAGCTTTCTTTCACTCTGTATGTTTCGAAATTGGCTAAGAAGAAAAATATTATTCCGAGTAACTTCTTTGTATTCTACCATGAGAGGCAGTCATTCAGGGACCTTCAAAGCTCTAGAACACTAATTGATTGCACCATGTTGCAGTTTCTCGGCAATTTTAAAACCCAGGTCTCCTACAGATTTTTTTTATCTATGACGGAATACAGTACATTTACCAACACATACGGACGAAAGTTTAATAATAATATTATTGTCAGTCTTGCCCGAAGGGCGAAGCACTGACTGTGATAGCGAGGTTTATTATTAGGCTTGAACTTTTTGAAAGGTGTTCTAAGCATACGCGGATTCGACTAACGCGGGTGCCACACACGCGGGCGCGTCTTAATTCCTGGCATGCTTAAAAGCTTAAACACGCTGAAGTAGGGCCTGTAATGACATCGCACAGGCGCTACTGCGCTGCCCCTAAAGAGCAGCGCCAGTAAAATTACAAAGCTTTCAGTGATGTAATTTCAGCATCACTTTCACTAATCTTGTTTTGCACTTTTAATATGCAGTAGTCTGATAAGAATAAAAATAAAAGGCACGCACTATGAATGTTGTTTCATAAAATTTGTGGGCAGCCGTTATCAAAATTCTGAGGAATACTCAGTCAAGAACGTAAGACCTGGTATGAACAAGTTTAGTGATAGACTAGTGCAGCAAAATAACCCGCTTATCTGGCATGTTTAAGCACATATCATACATATATCTATATGCGGAGACTCACGGCAGCGCTGACGCCGACGGCGACGACGGCAAAAATTTGCTTCGACTGTCTATATAATTGCTATCGCAATAAAATCGTGTCTCTGTTCATGTACTAAGTAAAAGCCAACGCATAGAGCTGGTGGTTTTTGATTTGAAAGCCTCAGATATACGTAGCTTCTTCATTTTTCCTCCTCCGTGATCACGATCATATACGCGGAATCCTAAAGATGGCACAAATGTCTTTAGTTAGATCCCTATCGGCTAAGGCGACATGTAACGATGCCAGCAGGGCCTGACAACGCCATACCAGAGGCCCTGATGACAACGCAGACCCAGACCAATAAACGCATGACGACAATTGCAATTAACGTTTTTTTTATTTTTTTTTAGTATGAAGCGTTACTTTAGTAGAAAACGCTTCCCTGTCGGCAACGGCCAAAAAAAAGAAACAGTCCGGTGACAGTCGTTCAACTGATTTCCGGCATATCGGCGGCTCAGCAAACACATCGCATAGAGAGATCACTTGCGGAGCTTGTAATTGTGCTACTTGGCATTAACATGATTCTGCACAAGCATCCGAATTAAAAAAAATATTCTGGGGTTTTATGCGTCAAAATCACGATATCATTATGAGGCGCACCGTAGTAGGCGACTCGAGAATAATTTTGACCGCCTAGGGTTCTTAACGTGCACCCAATGCACATGCGTTTCTGCATTTCGCCTCCATCGAAATGCAGCTACCCTGGCCGAGATTCGTTCACACGCGCTTGGACTTAGCAGTGTAAGGCCAACGCCACTGCGTCACCACGGCTTGCAGGATCCGAAGTTTAAATGTAGACATCAAGCCGCACACATCAAACCTGAGCCGATGTCGTTCCTGGAAGTTTAGTGGACCCGCCGCGGTGGCGTAGTGGCGTTCCCGTTGCGCGGTTAAGCCCTAGGGCGCGGGATCGAATCCCGGCCGCGGCGGGCGCATTTAGTTGGGGGTGAAATGCAAAAGTGCCGTGTACCGTACATTGATTGCACTTTAAAGAACCTCAGGTGGGGAAAATTACTTCCGGAGTCCCCCACTACGGCGTGCCTCATAATCATATCTTGGCTCTGGTGTGGCAGATAAAACAACAGAATGTATTTAATTAGTCTTTATTTCCAAGGAGGTTGCATACCGCCCCCGAAGGTGGTACTGGCGTGACCAGCACATCTGGAATGAAGTTTATGTAAACGCTTCAAAAAAAAAAAAGAAAAAAAGAAACTATCAATTTATTTTCTGTTTCGTACAGTGGTAACCACAAATGTGCCGAGAGCCATACAGGGCATGGCGCGTTGTCTTTGACAGTGCTGATCGCATTTACCAGATCGTGTCTGAGTGAAACTTGACAACGTAGATGAGTGTATCTGCACGCCGGCTGAAGAAAAAAAAAACATTGCTGCCTGCCGCGCCAGGCAGATTGTAGTCGGAGCGAACGTAAGGGCCCTCGTTGCATTCGCGGACGCTGTGCTGCCCTAATGGCGCTACCGGTCAGGCATCGGACGCTTCGGCGTCTACGGCCGACGGCGTTCCAGGAATGTTCATCACGCTTCTTTATAGTCGATCCCCGACAAGCGTCCTCAGTCACTGATGCCGTGGCAAATCACGCTGTTTCAGATGCACATGGCAGGGCGCGCTATGTTAATTTTTAGCCAGTGCCCGTGATGCTTGTATATATTGTTTTCCAATCAAAATATTTATTTCCCAGAGGAAACGTTTGCGCCTTGTACGAACCAGATAAGTGGTAGCTCATTCAACACAGCTGTCTAAGCGTCACAGCTCTGGAGGCGCCACACACTGTAATACCGGCACTTTGGAGAAAGAGCCGGGCGTTTTCTGAATGAGCAGCACTCCACGTAGAACAGTCAACTCTCAGTCTACGACCTTTCATTTTACTCCTAATACTAAAACTCTGATAGTGGTTCCATCACACACACAAGCTAGTGCACACACGCGCACGCGCGTGTGTGCACTAGCTATGTGTGTGCACAAACACACACATACACAACGGAGGTGACCGACAATCGGGTAGCAGGTGATGATGATAACTGTATTTGTCGCTAGGGACACAACACCCTTATTCCATTGCGTTTTCCTGGCACAGATCCCGCGCTCGTTGAATGTCTACCGCAAGATACTGCAGCTCTATTGCAGGTGTCGCTTGGGCCAGCCAGGCCGGGCCAAGCAGGATGCGCAGCTGTGACTGAAGTAGTTGGTCGATGTGGGGCCGGATGGCGAGACATTTCCAAAGGACGTGTGGTTAATTGGGGTATGCAGCACAGTCCGAAGGGGGAAGTATGAGTGTCAGCTCAGATTTAGTTGTGGTAGGCCAGTATAGGGATAAAAGAGTTTGCCTGAGCCTGCCTCATCCGGATTGCATGCTCACGTAGAAGTGAGGGATATGGCGGAAGGAACTGACGGCGGCTAAGCCTGAGCGCCTTGAGTATATTCTCGAGACGGTTTGAAAGATCGTATGCACGTGAACTATCTGGTGCCCGGAGTAACTCAGCTCGGGCGGGCACCTTTAGCTCTTTTGTTACCAGACATTCCAGCGTGCCCAGGGGTCCATATGACAGTGGTATAATCACCCCCGGGAGAAAAAGCAGCCATCCTGGTGACTCAAAGAGTAGCGATCACGAGCGGCTCACGGTAAAGCTTAAGACGATCGACGTGAACAATGTCACGTCCACGACAACGGAGGTCAGAGGGGGGTGTCAGTGGTTCGATGAGGTAATTCACCGTAGACGTGCGCTGGACAATACGATAAGGTCCATCGAAGCGCGGAAGAAAATTTGAAGAGAGGCCAGGAGCATGCGCAGGTACTGACAGCCAGACGAGGTCGCCGGGAGAGAAGACAGGTTGCTCACAGTGAGCGTCATTGAGCTTTTCTGGCACTGTTGCACAGTGGTGGTGAAGTGGCGCGCTAACTTGCGACACTCCTCGGTATGCCGTGTTGTAGTCGAAACAGGCACACACTCAGAAGCATTGGGCTGGTAGGGTAGCAGGGTGTCCACGGTGTGGGATGGGTGACAGCCGTAGGGCAAAAAGTAGGGAGAAAAGCCAGTGGTAGTCTGGGTTGCAGTGTTGTAGGCGAACGTAACAAATGGTAGGATAAGGTCCCAATCTGTGTGGTCAGATGCGACGTACATGGCCAGCATGTCGCCCAGAGTCCGGTTGAAACGTTTGGTGAGTCCATTAGTCTGGGGGTGGTAGGTGGTGGTTGTCCTATGAATAACGTGGCACTGAGCCAGAAGAGCTTCGACAACCTCAGACAAAAAGACGCGCCCTCTGTCGCTGAGAAGTTCACGAGCTGGGCCATGACGGAGGATGAAACAGCGGAGCAGGAAGGAGGCGACGTCGCGCGCCGTGGCGGCAAGTAGTGCCGCAGTTTCAGCATATCGAGCAAGATTGTCGACGGCGACAATGATCCAGCGGTTACCGGCGGGTGTCATAGAAAGCGGACTATAGAGATCAATGGCCACTCGATCAAATGGTCGGGTGGGACAGGGAAGTGGCTGCAAAGCTCCAGCTGAACGGCAAGGCGCAGATTTCCGACGTTGGCAGTCCGTACATGAGCGAACAAAAGATTGCATACGAAAATATGGCTGAAACCAGTCATAATAATTATAATAATAATAATACACAATAAAACCCAGAACTGGATTTGTAATTATCTTAATGACAGTAAACAGTGTGTAGTTCTAATGGATGTAGTTCATCACACATAACCGTATCCTCAGGAGTGCCCCAGGGCAGCGTTCTGGGGCCACTATTATTCCTCATATATATTGATGACATTGTAGATGACATACAGTCTCCCATGAAACTCTTTGCAGATGACTGTGTTCTTTACAGAAAAATAAATTCACCATCAGATGTAACAATCTTGCAGAGAGACCTTGATAAAATAGGAAATTGGTGCCTACGCTGGCGAATGCGTCTGAATATTAATAAATGTAATCACGTCCACATTTCAAATCAAAAATTCGAGCCTCAAACCCAGTACAATGTTGAAAACACAACAATAAAAAGCGTCTCAGAGTGCAAGTACCTTGGCGTTTACTTCACATCGAAACTTAAATGGAACGTACACATTCAGCATTCAATATCTAAGGCAAGTAAAATGTTATATATGGTCTTTTGTAGCACCACTACCATTGACGAATCACTCAGAAAATGAATATACTAAACTTGGATAGAATGAAAACGGCGTGGTCAATGGCATGTTCCAGGCAGGTAAAATAATAGCTGCAACAAATAACTTTCGTAGGAAGTAGAGCAATGCGGCCTAGAGGAACTTTCTGTGGGCCTAGTTGGTACATACTTGACAAATGTTTTAAGGCGCAGTCAAGAGATAGGGCATAAAGGGAATGTAAAACGTAGGACAGGCGCTGTCCTGCATTTGACTTTTCCTTTGTGCCGTGTCTCTTGTTTGCACCTTAGAAAATTTGCCATGTAGACCAATGTTTCCTCTCAGCTCCTAAAGGTTATGCAAAGCAAAAATATCACATAAAGCTAAGGTCTATAAATAATACGTCCTTGACATTGAAGGTAACCTTTAGTAATTGAATAAAGAAAAAATTTAACCAGCTGTAGCTGCGAGATGTGCATTCCATTTTTTAAAGCCATATTTCCAGTTCTTTCATATTTTCGATATCTTGACTACATTGCTTGAATTTAAAGATATTTCTGCATGACCGTAAATATGTCAGTATATATATATATATATATATATATATATATATATAGGTACACCGCATATGGTACGCGACAACATTGGCTGGCTTGTAAGATTGCAACGCAGTGTTTCTTAACAAATATTAGATTTGTTTACGCCTATCTGGCCTCAACAGACTTGTCCAATATTTTTGTCCACAGAAAATGAAAGTCCATGCAATTAGAGGTAAAGTCTGACTGGATACGGATACGAAATAATTATCAGTAACATCATCATAATATAACTGTAGCACGTACGTGCCTACACTCCCGAATTTCTGGCAATATGAACTTCCGCGGTTTTACAATTGTTTCGTCAAGCTTTACGAAGATTATAGATTGCGTTCGCGAAAAGGTTGCAAATGTGTTGCTTACGAAGAAATAAAGTGTAACAATGCTCATGCCGGTCTTATGGCCTTGGAGCACGTGCTGATTGGTCTCGGATCTCCGCTTCGAGCAAGTTAGGCGAAGTTAGCGAAATCAGCAAAAGCAAATTCTCTGAGAAAGTCAGTGTTATCTACAGGCAGTGTTTTGCATTGCCGTCTCTGGTGTTACTAGCATACCGTTAAATGAAGTGCGTATGTACCCTAAACAAGGTGTGTGCTGAGGGAAACCTTGAGAAACGGCGAACCCCTCTCCCCCATGTGCTCTTCTTTTTCAATGCTGCAACATTTCTAGGAATTCTAACGTCCACATGTTGGCAGGTATGTTGTAGCAGCTAGGTTCCTTACTTCGTTTCTTTTTCTGAAACGCAAGCCACAAACACTGCTATACTGTGTCTTTTTGCAGGGTGGGTAAAAATAATGACTGGCTGGAACCTTCTAATCTCTCAACTGGATATTTCGTGGCACACAACAACAGTGAAGGCCTTCACGACGACGTACTTCGAGGGTCCCTGCTGCAGCCTATGCAGCAGTTTGACAGGTAAATAGGTCTTCCAGTGTGCAAAAAAACAAAATAATAAACTTTGTACTTATTAGATCTACAGTTGTCAGCCAGCCTGCTTTAGGCTGCGAGAGCGAAGTTACCAATACGCGGGGTCTGTTTTAATATATGCTGCCACACTTGTGGGAGGGCTTTAAAACTTTTACAGCGGAAGTTCTTATAGGCTTATTCCAATAGCCGTTTCGGTTCGCCATGGAGTCCGCCGCCGCCTCCGCCGCCGCCATTGGGGGCCTGGAATGCGAAAAAAGTACCCGGTTCCCGCTGGGATCGCACCCGCTGCGTGGCAGCCAGATACTTTACCACTGAGCCACGCAAGCGCTTGCTATCAGGCAGCGGGAAAATGCCCTATAAACACTCCCTAGGCAGGCGCGCAGACGCAGACGACCCGAGCCTCCGCCGGTATGGTTGCGCCATCTAGGTAGTGAACCTGCAAACACAGCGTGCGCAGGCGCAGACGACGAGATGCGATGCAGACGAGGTGCGCAATCAACGCGGTTGAGATGTGAGATGTGCGCCACGTATTCTGGAAACCTCTTCGGTACACGTTACTGCGTCCCCTCACAAGGTACTAACCGCTGCTGAAGAAGCGAATCATAGACCTACGTGCGTGGCTACAACCAGGCATCATCCGGCTCAGCACACTGCTGTGCAGAGAGCTTTACTAGCCGCAGCATTGCCGTCGACGCCTGGCGGACTGTTCAGATCGTTCTCGTCAAAACGAGGCGAAGAGACTTCGTCGCGAAGAACCTGATGCGCGTGGTGCCGAAATTGGAACTACTCTTGAGCCGCTCCCCCAGCTTACGCTGTGACTGTGCTGCGTATGCAGCGCAGGCCTTTGAATTTTTCACTGCGATATTAATTATGAGAACACACTAGCCGCACACGCCGCCATTGACGTGCTGTCGCAGCATCCTGCTCTTGCACGCATCGCCTATGAAGGTTTAGAAGGCCTATACAGACGCGAGAGATGCGCAATCGGTTTGGCTGCAAAAACTACAATATCAAGTGGAGACATGCTTCGCTCTAACGGCTTTGCATCAAAGGCAGGACAGCTTTCTGTCTTCTGCTACTGGCATGAGCATTATAAGTGACAAACAGTACCGCTCCTCCTGAGCAACTATGCGCACACCGCATCATTGGTCGCAGAGAATCAGGCAGGAATGTTTCACCTACGTATGCCGAAGGTTTTTCTTCGGTCTCATTTTCTGCGCCGATTTTGTGACGGCTGCAACGCCACAAGCGGCACTCATCACCGAGCCAGCAGTTGCAGGGCGCCTTGTAGCATCGAAGGTTGTTTCTGCTGTGCAGCAGCAGTTTCTCTCGCGTGCTACGTCATTGCCGACGTAACGTCCGCGCGTACTTTTCAACACCCTCCTGAAGAGCTTCCGCACAAAGGCATACCTTGCTATTGCTTTCTGTGATTCGCCATTCGGGGGAAACTGCCAATTTTTAGAGAGATTTAGTGTGTGCGGTGTTTCGCCAAAACGCGCGCAGATCGGGCGGAATAGCGGTTGTATCGGGACAGAAACGTCAGTGACCCGCACGGTGCAGCCATCCGGTGGCGCATTCTAGTCAGCGGCGTAAAAATGTTCATGTAAATATGCTTAAATACTTTGGAACAATCAGTGCGAAAAGACAAACGGTAAGGGCTTATTTACACCAGCGACTCGCTGAAGTTGTGCGACCAAGTTGGTAGCTAAGGGTCCACTCCCCAATAGTCGCAAATGGTCGCTATTGCCGTAAAGGAACTGCTTGGGGTCCGTCCTTCACTGCTGAATTTTTCAGACGCGCGACGGCAGTCGCACAGCTCTGAGCGAATCACGACGATGACGCTTAGATTACGTGCGGATGATATTGCAAGCATACGAGAACTGCTTCACTTTCGAGACATTTTAGGTGCGGCGATTGGCCGGTCACGCCTGCCGATGTCAACATCTGTCGCCTTGCGTACTTTTAGATGCGAAGCATCTTATGGTCGGGGCTATGTCACTCCCTCACTCCCTCCCTCCGCATGCGCCGTCCTCACCCGCACTGTGCATGCGCATCCTGCTCCCCCTCCTCTCCTTGTCTCATCTCCTCTCCTCTGGGCATTCCTCTTCTCCGACGCTCCTCTTCTCTCCCGATTGCGCAACGAATGGCAACACCTGCGGCTCCGCGCGCAATAATGAGAAGCAGCTTAGGTTAGAGGCGCGACGGTAGGCGCCCCAGAGGCACCGGCAACAGTCACCAACGCCGCGCGCGTTCGGTGCGAACGCGAGCAAAACGCCGACGGCGTCGACAACAGTTCTGCGCGTTGCTGGTGCTGCTGCATGTCCAAGTTTATACAGCTGATAAGACTACCTTGAGTCGACCCCATGGCTGCTTCGCATACTACTCAGGGTTCCCCTACGGGAAGATGGTGTAATTGCTTGTCCATCTCATTCGGTCGCGCGACCTCCTCATGTCGCTGGTGGGAGTGAGTCCTATCAGACCAAAAAGAGGAAGGTTCTTGTTGCGCTAATTTTTCGCCGTCACGCAGGCTATCATAATTTGTGGCGTTGTGGTACTATGTCCGAATGGCTTTAATGTGGTGCTTCAAGTGCACATTGGCTCTCTGAAGTAGCCGCTGAGTACTGCTATAAGTCTCGTTCTTTTGCGGAATATCCATTATTTTCTCTTTTTCTGGTCACTGCTGGAAAAGTGATTCACCGTTAAGGAATGTTAACGGCAAATCGACGGGTTAATGATTTGTTTGTCATAGTTCATTGCATCTTAAATACTTCGGTAGAGGCGCTGCAAATCAACACACCTGTACGAGAAGCTAACCTGTGCCCCGTGGGCATTCAAACAAACGTTAAAAATAATTGGTGCACCATACTCAGAATGGCGCGAACCCTCCTCCCACGCCCTTTGTTCCACCCCCCTGTAAAGTAGCAGATTTCGTAAACTGCTGCATTAGCCATATACTTTCCCGATAATTTGCACACCATAAAGGCCATAGTTTTTTGTTAACATTTAATTGAATTCGCAACTACTTCCCGGTGTACGCATTCCCCTCGTTCAGAATGATGAAATAAACAGTTAGAGATGTTTGTGTGCAACTTACTAAGTACACTTTTATTTTCGCAGGTACGGTGACCACAGTGTCACGCAAAACTTGTTCCGCCAACAGCACCTCGAGTACGGTTCCGACCTTTTCGCCACCGACATTCAAAGGGGCCGGGACCACGGTCTCCGTCCCTACGCCGACTACGTGCAACACTGCCGGAACATTACGCTGACGGATTTCGACAGCCTAAAAGGCATTGATGGCAGACGATAACACCACAGAGATATTAAAAGCTCTCTATAGGTACGTGCACAGCAGACGATAACGTTATGTAAGGCCTTCTCACAGCGGCTGTTGTCGCCATGCGAAGCCCCTAAAGTGTCAACAACGTGGAGCATATTTCGTGCGGGACATGGTTGTCGTTTCCCAGAATTATGTAACCTTACTAGTAGGAGATTTTCTACGTCGTGTCATTGCTCTGGAAAGTCATGCAGGGGCGATTTTTCTCGTATAACCACATGTGTTACAAAACGCAATAGCGACAGTCACCCACTTCACCATTCAAGTCCGCGTTACGTCAAGAAAAGGGAGTGGGAAATATCTCGAAGGGAGACATGCAGAATTTGGCAAACCTGGCACTAAGAATTTTCCCGCGTGAGCAGCATTTCGTATCCTGCCGTGGTTGCGCAGTGGCTATGGTGTTGGGCTGCTGAGAACGCGGTCGCGGGATGGAATCCCGGCCACGGCGGCCGCATTTCGATGGGTGCGAAATGCGAAAACACCCGTGTACTTAGATTTAGGTGCACGTTAAAGAACCCCAGGTGGTCCCAATTTCCGGAGTCCCCCACTACACCGTGCCTCATAATCAGATCGTGGTTTCGGCACGTAAAACCCCATAATTAAATTTTTTCAAGATTTCGTATTCACCTCTATTTTGATAGAAGCGCAACCTAATAGAGCTTGATTTGGTTATCGCCCCCCAAGCTTTGATACGAGAAGTCGCCATCTGAATAAAACGTCGTGCGGCTAGCTTCAGAATTATCGGACTTATAAAACCAATGACGCAGCCCTAAATTCAGACTCCAGACGCTTCTACAGCTCACATTATTTCTGTTCTATTTTTTATCCTGACTTTATTTCTTTTATGAACTGTACTAATATTGTTGCATTGGGCTGACACTGCACTTGTACCAACTTCGTGTATTTGTACCTGCACCCAACGATTCTAGACCAGCTTCAGTTGTAAAACTGGGCGGTGTTGCGCGGAACTGCCACCCGCCCGCGCCTTCATGGCGCTGCTGTCGCGCCCAGCTTCACTTCCCCACTAGCCGGCTACGCGAACTGGCCGGACGAAACACGCGGTGCAGCGTTGGTGTATTCTGTAGTCGGTTGTTGACGGGGGATTTCAGGAAGCATGTTATCTGCGAAACTGCAGCCTTCGCCTGTTTGTTCAAGATATTAGCAGACGATGCCGACGTGCTGCGTTCCGGACTGCAACAAGCGGCTATCGAACGATGTCGGCAGTTGGGCACGCCACTTCTTGTGTGCTCCCAGCAATGTGACACTTCGCTCGGCGTTGAACAGAGCGATTCCTCGTGCCCACCGGGAACTCTCTGCGAAATCCATAGTGTGTGATTTACACCTTCATGAGGAGGACATCTTAAAGTGTTTCTGCATATTATCAATTGACAGACGTTTGAGGTACCACGAGACAAGTGGACACTTGCCGAGGGTGCGGTGCCAAATGTGTTCCCGAACATTATCTCGTATCTGTCGAACCAACCGGGGAAAAAACACAAAAGAAGAGAGATGTTTGGTGACCTGTTATGGGCCATCTTCGAAGAGCTGTCAGAGAATACGCTAAGTCGTGTTGGGTGCCCCTTACGATTTCATGAACTGAGTGCACGCATCAATAAATTTTTAAATGCACGAGCAGATGCCATCAAAATTCAGAACGTTATGATGAGCTTTGCAACAAATTCAGTGCGGCTCATTCAACTGTGTTTCGGTTCTCTATCTTTTCTTCCTCACCAAGCCCTTCGCACACCTAGAGTGGTTTTGGGGGTATTTTGGAAGGGTAATTTAAGACTGCAGTTGAAACAAATTTTCTCTTTAGAGCCCAGTTCACATCAAGAGAGCGTAATTACCTGTGGTTCATGAAGGCTTAAATATATGCTAAACGTGAAAACAAAATATTCGCACCGAGGGGGTTTCCAGAGCACGCCATTTATAATAAACAAATTTTGTTATCGCTCTGATAATTATGTCTATTGGAACTCTCTTCTGAAAGAGGCGGCAACAAATAGCTAGCTCGACAGAGCTAATCAGGTTTCGCAACATCTATTGCAGTCTTAGCATTTTGACTATCTCTCCTGGATCTTTTTCTTCATGACTAAAACCTCAATCTCCAGCTATATAGTGCAGATACCTATGTCTTTACCGACCCCGGCTGAGCAAGGTCTTTTCCCCTTTTTTTATCACTACTCTAAACGTCTCTTACTTTTCTCGACTGATGTCCCGTTAATGCTTTCCATTTGCTACGAATAGCAGGGTTTCCTGAAGAAGGTGGACGTTTCCTACGGGTCTTGCTGGGTTAATGCTTTCGAATTCCATTACGATGTTCTCAGTCGTCTTCGCGCATTTCCTGCAGCACATACATGCCTCAATTTTTTGCGAATATTTGCTCCGGTATGTTTTTGACAAGTGTCGAAAGCTACGTCAGACGTGTGCGCAAACAATCGGGCTTGTCCCGTAAAATATTCGGCGGAATGGCGGATCCATAAGAAGAACCCTCTTTTGGAAGCACATTCCGCGAAGCTTTGCACAACCTTCAGAGTAATCATCATCATCATTGTCACGATCATCATTAGCAGCAATTTTTACGTTCACTCGAGGAGGGGCGAGGCCCCTCCTAGCGATCTCCATTTACCCTAGTCTTGCGCTAGCTGATTCCAACTTGCGCCTGCAAATTTCCTAATTTCATCACTCCACCTAATTTTCTGCCGTCCTCGACTGCGCTTCCCTTCTCTTGGTATCTATTCTGCAACTCTAATGGTCCTCCGGTTATCTACCCTACGAATTACATGGCCTGCCCAGATACATATTCTTTCTCTTAATGTCAAATTGAATATCGGCTATCCCCCGTTTGTTCTCTGATCCAGACCGCTCTCTTACTGTATCTTAACGTTACGCCTAACATTTTAGCGCGAAGTTATAAGGTACCCGTTCCTGCGGTGAGCGTCGGCGTCCCGCGTAACCGAGCGACCGAGCACAGCGAAGCATGAAAGAGCGAACGCGGAGTGCAGCAGGGGATGAAAGACGGCGATAGCGAAGAGAACGCGAGGAGGAAAGTGGAGGAGGAGGGTATGACTAAAATCGTGAGAAGAAAAGCGTAGTGCCGCGCGAGACGGGCTCTGCGGTTACGATGGCTACGAGATGGTGCGCAGAGTAGCGTGCGTCGTCTGTTCACCTATGACACCAACGATAAGGCATGCGGCAAGCGCGTCCACCGATACCATATATGGAAACAACGCGCTGCATGAGTGGAGGTCTGTTTGCGGCGGCTGCTGTGAATCGCGCCCACGCGTCACCCCTGCGCTTCCTCTCGCGATGTCCCGACTAGCGAGGCAGTGGCACCAGATTTCGCTCCGTTTAGAGCGTGCCGCGCGAGACAGATTATCCGCGCCCAAATAAAAGCACGTATACAGCTTCGCTCAAATTTCACGTTACGGAGTATCGTAAGCGTCGGTGAATGTTTCAAGCGAAGGTTGTATACGCTAGCCTGTGCCGACGATGTAATGCTAAAGCTACTATGGCTCATAGCCGCATTGGAAATGCGGGCATGAGCCAGAGATATGCCGGTATGATCCAGGGACAAGAAATGAAGAAAGAAAGACAGAAGGAAGGAAAGAAAGAAAAAAGAAAGGAAGAAAGAAAGAAGAAATGAGCAGGGCGGGGAACGCTGCACCGGATCACGTGACGCGCGCGACCAATCAGGTGGTTTGGTGTGTCGCAGGGAGGAAAACGGAAGGAAAGGGGGTTGGAGCTCGCTTTGCTGGGCTTCCCTCGCCTTATATCAGTTTCGGCGCCCGGATGGGAAGGCCTCGCTTGATGCGTTCCGCCGAGGAGCAGGCTGCGTTTCAGCAACGGCGCCGCGAACTCACTCGGGAAAGGGCTCGCCGTCGACGTACCGATTCTAGCGTGAGAGCTTCCGGAGCTCAGGCGAAACCCCGAGTCAGCGAAGAGCCATCTACCCTGAGTTTAGGGCAAACGAAGCGGGACGCTTGCAACAGTGTCGTCTTGCGACAGGCTTCGCTTATCCCCCTTTCCTCGACATTGGAAGGCCTCTGATTTTGTTATTGCTTGTTTGCCTAGGGGTGGATTGAAGCAGTCTCCAGAAAAAGCGTCAACAAAGAACTGCTTTGAGTGCCAAACAGTACAAGGCTCACTCGCGCCTCTTAGCGAACGAAAACTGAGGGCGACTTCAAGAGTGGTCAGTGAAGCTATCTTTACGCAGAAGAGTTGAGCTTGTCATCGTCGATAGTTAACCATCGCGTAATTTTTGGATTGCAGTTTGGACTTCAATGTCTTCGTAATTCTCAAATACTGCAACTCGACGGGATTTCAATCAATCACAGAGTGGATAAGTAGCGAAGCGTAATTGCAGCATTGTTCTTTTGCACACGTTGTCATAGTATCGCGTGCAGGGGCACCGAATGGAATAAATGAACGCTATAGGAGCAAATGCAGCAGTTGTTACAGCAATGATGACCACGCCAATTTTCACTGGAGGCGCTGAAACAGTCACCCTGCACCACAGCACGAACAAAATAGGCCCTGACGCGACGGAAAACTTTATTTAGCTGTTCAGCGTGCTTATGCCTGACGTATCCTAACGCCAAACACGGCATAATCAATTAGAAACGTCGCATGTACTTCTATAAACAATATCGCCGCCATTGAGTCTGTGAATGTGGGCCACCAATTGAGCTGTTCTTCGGCAGTACGCACTACACTTGGCGTCCCCATACCAGCGCATGCAACATACTAACTGCCTATTCGGTTCTGTGCGCATTCGCGAAAATGCAACAGGTAGCTTGTTAGCAACCAACTGTCATCCAAATGATCGATGCGTGCTACGACCATTAGCGCTCCCTCGGCGCAGTCAAACCCAGCAGCCGGCTAAGTAAGGAGCAGGGGTAGCTGTCAAAGGCGCATCGCGTTCACGCTTCGTGACATCTCGATCGTTACCAATCGCCATCAAATCATTCTTGAACCACAGTCTGTTGCACAACGCACAACTGAATCCGAAATGTATGTCCAGAGAGTACCTGTGAAATTTCTCATACGCACCCTTGTGCTCGTCCAATTTAGTGGCGTGGCACCTGCGTCGCTAAGCCGCATTCTACGCTTCACCGCACCCGGCTTTATGTCGAGCCCGCCGCTTACGGGCAGCGTCTCGGGCACGATCTTCGCTGGTACTCGCTGGCCGTTTTCTAGCTTTCCTCTTGCTTCGCCATGTGTCAGTACATGCCTTACTGGTTTGTTTTGCCTCCTCATAGAGGGCGCGGGAGTTTTGAGGCACGGATGTTGAAAAAATTTATGGCCCGGTGTAAAGCACTGCCAGATCAGCGTGACAGTACCTGTGAAGATACCTGTGAAGATCAGACATACGTTTAGCCACAGCCTTGTTTTACGCACAAACGTAAGTGGCTTGGCAGTGCAGTCGGCGAGGGGAAGTTTGAAGCCGTGAAGGAAGCAAGCGCTGGAGGAGGAAGGCGCCTGGAGGTGAATAACAGAATCGCGCGCCGGGGAAAGTATGAAGAAGCGCGCTGAGAGCGCGGCAAAGCTCCGCCATGCACCTAGAGAAATGTCTAGGCGGCGTTGAGCGAAGCGGGAAAGGAGAAAAAGTTCACCGTTGATTAAGATACTCCCTAATGCGAAATTTGAGTGCAGCTTTATGTGTGCTTTAATTTCGCGATATTCTGGCTGGCGCGGCTGCGCAAGCCCTACCTTGAAAGTGGACTGTCTGGGCGTCTGGACGCACCGAGAGAAGATAGCTTAGTGGGCGCTATAGCACCCATACGCTTGCACGTCACCCGCCTTCACGGAGTGAAATGTCACAGTAACTTCTAAGTGCGAAGCAATTTAGGGGTCCGGGCTGTCGGCGTCCATCGCGTGTGATCTGTCGTGATGACGCTCAAAAACGAGTGCTCAAAACGTGTGCAGAATTGATCGAAACCAGTTCAAAATGAACTAACGTGATTCAGAAATATCTAAAACAGACTTATAATCAAGCGTTAACCGCATTGACTAGGAGAAACTCGTTAAAGTTGGTTCCGAAACGCCAGACTGGTACCAGCGCAGCTCAAGAGAGGGCGCCACAACAGCATAAGCGCTCGATTCCTCGTGCCTCCACTGCTACTCCAGCACCGGCGCATCACTCCTCCAAAATTTCCCACGTTTCACGTTATCGGAGCTGCATTAGCGCTGGATTTGATCTACACCAGCGCAGGATTTTTTTGTTCTGAGCCAACGAGATCGAGCCTCAAATAACAATGCACTGTGTTTAAATTTAGAGTACAAATTTTGTATACTGATTTTGTTCTTGCCGTATCCGGAAATATCCATGAACTATTTTCTTTCCATCCTTGGCATCCAATTAACCCTCTCTGTTTCTTTCACTTGGTTGTCAACTTTCACAACTTATTACTCCATTCTTTCCCCCTTTTCAGGTACATAAATATGTGTACTTTGGTCGGCCACTTCTTGTGATAAATTTTCAGGTGTCTTTCTTTAAAACTAATATTGCTATGGCCCTCTCTGACGTGAAAAGAAGCCCAACCCATGTCTTCCTCAACCCCAAAGCCAACCGGCCCACCGCCTTTGATTAACTTCCAACCCCGAGAAGATCTTTAACTTGAAACACAGAGTGACATTTGCAAATGTTCACGCTGGCACCAACACTCCATTCCAATTTCGTAGCACCACCTCACATTTATTTCAGCTCCAAATTGCGCTATCATTTATAATATCTGCACTCCGCTTCACCTTCATTATCACATTATTTGATTGGATGCCTGAGTAGGTCTTTTATTTGTTTATGTATACACCAAGATATTTATTTTCCCGCTGAAATAGGGCCTATAGATATGTCTCCTAATGGCCACACGTATTCGCAAATTTCTCTAAATCCTCTACATTGTGTGATTGTATCACTATGTAGCCCACATAAATCAGCCCTAGGGCCTTCTGTCGCACGTTTTTCTAATTACGGATGTATGATAAAGCAAAAACTAGTTCGCTGTTTCCAGTCCTTTTCCTATGCCCGTAACTAAAGCGTGGACTACAATGGAGACAGAGGGAATCCTTACGTCTATCCTGGGTGTATTTTCATTAGTTCTGTGTTTCTTTATGGCACCGGCCTCGTTGATGCATGGTGCACTCGGTGTGAGAGCATATAATTACGAGGCCTGCACGCTTCCTTGGGTTGTTGTGCGGCCGGCTCTGCGTCAGTGAGTAAATGTGAGCAAAACGTGTTACGTTAACGGTGTGTCTAATCTGTTCTGCTTTACGCTACATACTTGATACAGCAATACACCCCCCAGGACCAGTTTTGTAATTACAAAGTATTAGCATGTAAGATGTGCTCGCAAGAAGCACTTGTTTTTTCTATTGTGTGCAGCATAAAAATTGAAACACTACGTAAGAGTGAACTGGATCTCTTCAAAAAAGCACACAACAGTATAGCAATGTGTCAAATTTTACGGGAAAAAATATCGGAAATAAAAATCTGCTGCCAAACACAAAACGTCCAAATTTCAAATAAATGCTTGCAAGTGCATCAGAAACAAATCACGAAATTGTGGAAAAAGCCGCACAATATTCTTTAGTGCACACAGTGAACGATGACGGGAAAACAAGGAGCCGAATAATATCTTGCTGGCCAACTCAAAAGAATTATCTCTGACATCCCCCCTTATGGCGTTTTCCTTTTTTCACTTCTATTGCAGAAACGTGACTGACGTTGACTTATTTTCTGGTGGCCTTTCTGAAAAGCCAATTGAAGGAGCACAGGTTGGCGAAACATTCGCCTGCATCATCGCTAGTGTTTTTCAAGCGCTGAAGTACGGCGACAGATTTTACTACGAGCATGGCAACCAGTCAGGCTCTTTCACACATGGTAAGTTTAGGGCCAGAGGGCTTGCTAATGAAGTGCAGGTCACTGCAATTTTCGGCCATGCATGCAAGCGGCATTATGTTAAAAAAAGAAGTATTGACCCTTTTCGCGGAGCAGTTTGTTTTAGAGAAACGAGATGGCGCTCACGGCGGCGCGCCATACCTCTCCTCAGCGACCGCGCACGAATACGAAACCATTAGCGCTTCTACCTTGCTTCTGTGCGATCAGCTGTCGGAAATGCAACTGAGTTTTCCCTAACACACTGTGCTCCAATCATGCTAGATTGAATCATGTGGATTGAAGACGTGTACAGTAGTTGGCTGCAATAATAGTGACTGGCATGTTAACGAATAGAATTAATCTTTGTGGCCAAGTTCGCGGACCGCTGCTGCAACTGTCTGAACGTGTCACCGGCGCTTCGTGATGTACGGCTTTCCTCAAGGATACAGAAATTTGCTCATCCGCCAGCCTTGTATCCCTAACCTTCAAAGAAAGGGCTTCATCCCCAGAACGTCGGCAAGAGTGAGTACCACTCGTTAAACAATGACAAAGGGAGTAGCGCCGCCTCCTGTCATAGTAAGTTTCGCGCACGTTATCTATGCACATCTGTCCCAAATGCCAGGGAAACTTACTCCGACTCTATCGCCGACGTATCAAGAATAAGAGAATGGCCGCACCGCACACTTGAATATATGCGCACTGTATACGCACAATAAATGACGGACTACACCTATGGCGCACGAATGGTCGAAGCTGAATGTTTCGTGACGGTACACAAGAGTAAGCGAGTTACTAGCTGTAATATATATTTGCTACAAGATATTACAATGTACAAAACAGCTACGTTTCAAGCCTTGTGCGCAGAAAGAACAAATCTATCGGAACTGAGCACACCCGCGATCGATTAGGCAGAAAATGATCAGATAGTGGCCGCACCGAGGAACTCTACTGAGAGAGAAATTGGCAAGCCACTGCTTCAAAATATTTGCCGAATAAAGAACAAAGAGCAAAGCACACTAATCCTGACTGAATTCATAATCGGAAAGCTTGGATAGCTTGGAATACATATTTAGCCCCGCTTTTAGAACAAGCACCATATACGCTGCTTGCGCCGTTTGGGCATAGCTTAATCAGCTCCGAAAGCGCTTTTGCATGTTCTCTGAAGCTGTGATCAAAGCTTCGTGTCGTCCACCTAGTCACAGACTACGATATCTCCGAAAACAGAGGTTTTCTAAGCCGCGCCGGCGTCATACACTTCCATTGTAAACAAGGAGGCAACGGAGGCAGTTGAGGCAAGCAATGGACGCGTCACCATGTGATCAAACATGGCAGCGCCCACGGGATCGCCGCGAAAAGGGTCAATACAGAACAAGTGAATGAATTTAGGGCAAAGAAGAAATGGCAAGAAATTTTGAACCTTTTATGGACCTTTTAGGTCCATAAAAGGGTTGTTTTAGGGACCTTTTATGTAATTGTCAACTTTCTTCTTTCTGGGGTTTTCCGTGCCAAAACCAGTACTGAATATGCGGCACGCCGTAGCGGAGGGCTCCGTATTAATTTTGACCACCTGGGATTACTTAACGTGCACTAAAGAAACCGAAAATTTTTATTAAAAAATCTAGAATCTTGTTGTGTATGTAACCTATTTGTGCTATATACTCAGCGCACGGAAACCATTTGCGATCAGGAAAACCCCATAGAGAAAGAATGGGCAGGATAAAAAAAAGAATTAAGGTAGGGCAGACATAATGTCGCTCTCCCAATTCCGCCGCCCTACGTTGCCGATTGAACGACTCCCTCAGTAAAACTGAATGATATAGCTCCCAGAAGTGTTGCTTCATCGACGACTCGCCTGCCAAATCCTCTGATCGCACTGCAGGCCAGACGGAACCTGATAGACGTTGAACTGAATGATGCACATGTTGCTCTAGTGGATTCTGGGGCTCAGATATAAGTGATGAATTCGGAGATTCGTCGCCGACTTAACGCTTTCAGACGCCAATAAATTCTGTTTACTGAAAACTTACTTTCACCGCAATTCTTGCATATTCAGGACCATAAAAAGCACAAAGCTGCAGATTAGATTAAGATTTTTGAATTCTTTAGGGAGCTTTGTCGAGTTTACAGAACGTGGACTCCATGCGAAAACTCACTACGGGAACATTACATTTGAGAACATCAACTATTTCATGTCTAGCAGACTTGAAAAGCACCCATCTAAGCACTTTGAAATTATGCCTGATGCAACACACTCCAAAAACAATGAAAGTGGTACACCTACTACACATAACGACATGATCGCACCGAACAAGTACGCACAGCCGTCTACGTTCCCACTCGTTTCACTAAAAAATTGTGCACCCGTTATTCAAACTCGCAACACGATTTCAATCAGAACAGTTTGAAGATGTATGCGAAATATTTTAGGTACCATTACTTACATCAATGATATTGCAGTTGACGCACTTTCTTTGCGTACGTAATTGTGTACACAGCGTCTTGTGTACACAGTGTGTACACACCACCCAAAGTATCACTCCTTCGTGTCGCCGATGACGGAACGTTTCCCGTGCTATGGGTGTGCTCCGCTCGAATAAGTGTTGCTGACCGATTCACAAGCGTACTACATGCCGTGCTCGAGAAATGCTCCCATGAACCCATACACGGTATGAATTTTCTGTCTGCCCATTCTGCCCTTATTGACTGTGGGAACGGCTTGCTTCAGCTAGACCTACCGTGCTACCATGGCGCTCCTACTACATGCCAGCCGCGCTCGTGCTCAGTGGATTACGTTCGTCTACCTCCTCAAATCGTTATACAGGGTGTCCCAGCTATCACGCAGCATGATTTTAAAAAGAGGAATGGCGTTAAGCGAAGCAAACCTAGGGCGTATTTTTTTCTGTACAGTGTAGTAGCCGCCAATATTTCTTTCGTTACTGAGATTTAATTAGCTTATTGCAATTAATTATCTAACTCGAGAAGTACTGTCTTAATTGTCAAAGTGTCAATGAGAAAATTGTGGAGCAACATGAAAAACTCCCGATACAGCTTTCTGTTGCTCAGTACGTGCTGCATAAAAGTGTTTTTTCTAGCGAGAAAGAAGCCCGCTAATACACGCAAAGTGCCTCGAGGGACCTGTCGCGCGGCAATTCTGCGTGTATTCGCGGGATCAGTTCGCACTCGGAAAAACATGTTTATGTAGCACGTATTGAGCAACAGAAAGCTATATCGGGGGGTTTTCATGTTGGTGTACAATTTTCTCATTGACTACTTGACAATTAGGACACTACTTCTCGAGTTAGATAATTATTTGCAATAAGCTAATTAAGTCTCAGTAACGAAAAAAATACTGGTGGCTACTCCACTGCACTGGAAACAATACGCACTAGGTTTGCTTCGCGTAACAACGTCCCTCTTTTTTTAAGTCGTGCTGCATGATAGCTGAGACACCCTGTATATCCGAACTTGCGGTTTTTTAACACGAAAGTGTTTTATGCCGGGGTCCACCAAGACTTCACTGACGTATTTCCGTCACGGATATGACGTTCTTACAATGTACACGAACATAATACAAAGAAAGAAACCAGAAGAAAAAGTTCCACCAACATGCAAAATTTGGAAATCGAACCCACGACCTCTCGGTCCGCGACGATAGATCGCCGAGCGTTTAACCCATTGCGCCACAAACGCATTTGCAGAGAGCTACACAGACGCGCCTTATATATCTAACACTCCTCCGTGTACCCGCGCTCTTGCTCGGGGCGGTGCCGCCGCCTACGAGCATAAAAGAGAAGTACTGCATTATGACACTAACGCGCACCGACAGTGAACGCTTCGGTGGTCTCAGCACTACGACGCCTCGATGCCAGCATTCGAAGGGACGCTGGCATCAAGAAGCACTACCAACGCCACCTAGGTGGCGTTCACCGTACTCAGCACAGCGGAGCGTGGCCTCCGCAATTAGCTCTGAAAATGTTTCTGAAGTTGATCGCGGAGGCTGCAATTACGACGCGCTGTACGCGCTGATTTGACTCGGTGACGATTCAGTTACGTGCTTTGTCTTGCGCGTTGTATTAGTGTGTCAGTTACGTGCTTCGTCTTTCGCGTTGTGCTAGCGTGTGCAGCGTAGTGCAGCTTCCATATGCACGACGGTTGCTCATGGTCATCGACGTTGGTAGTCGTGATGGAGGAGACGTGCCACCAGGCGTCAGCGTGGGTGCATCAACGCCTAAGGGCGCTTTAGCCACAAAACACCAATAGACATTATATATCAATGTGCAATAAACATTACACTACTTCTGTGAAGACACGTTTCACTTTCGTGTTCTATACCGATTCCTATATAAGAGGGATCAACGACATTTTTTTTTCTCCCATTCCCGATGGCGTTTACATCTTGACCCCAATCGCTGCCCTCTTATTCGCCAAAAACTTCGCTCTTCTTCACACCCTTCTTAGAGTTACGGATAGTCGAACATCTCTACCCATATTGAACTTTAACTGGTGCGCGCAACTTATGCCAGGCGGCATGACTCTAGCCCACATCTCTTCTATGGATGAGTGTGCCGTTTATGCATTCGTCATCGACGCTTCTTTGGCCTCCGCCCTTTCCTCTTCCTCGCACAATCTCGTTGACGGTGATATTATGGTCAGACGTTGCCGTCTGACCTCCTTCCTGCACAGACAGCCGATATTCGGCACATATAGAACTCCTACCACGACATATTTGACTTTAAGCACAGTCCTTTCGGATAGACATCTGTGGTCACTGATAAGATCAATACTGTGGACGCCAGCCTAATCAGACGACGTCCTTATCGCGTGTCCTACGCCGAGCGAGAAGTGATACAGCGTGAAATCGACAAGATGCTCACCAAGGAACGCATTGAACCATCATGCAGTCCATCGTTGTGCTAGTCAAGAAGAAAGATTGCAGCTGGCGCTTCTGGGTAGACTACCGCCACCTAAACAAACTAACGCGCAAGGACGTCTACCCTCTGCCGCGGATCGATGACGCTCTCGACTGTCTAAACGGCTCTGCCTACTTCTCTTCTATCGACCTGAGGTCAATGATACTGGCAGAGATCCGTCGATGATCATGACCGTGAAAAGACCGCATTTGTTACGCCCGATGGTTCTTAACAGTTCAGGGTAATGCCCTTGGGAATGTAATGCCCCCGCCACATTTGAAGGGATGATGGACTCCCTCCTCCGCAGATACAAATGGTCAACATGCCTCTATTAACTTGACGATGTCATCGTGTTCTCACCGACATTTGAAAGCCACCTTAGCCGCTTGTCGGCACTTCTTGAACTTTTAGCCGAGCAAGCCTTCAGCTCAACTCTGCCTAATGCCGTTTTGGCCGCCGCGAAATCACTGTGCTTGGCCACCTTGTGAGTGCTGAAGGCGTGCAACCTGCCGCAGAAATAATTTGCGTGGTCGAAGTCTTTCCTATGCCACGTTCTACTAAAGACGTACGGCGCTTTGGCTGCTTGTGCTCCTATTTTCGACGTTTTGTCACGAACTTCGCCGACGTTGCCCATCCACTCATGCAACTCTTGAAGAAGGAAACGTAATTTTCTTGGGGTCCTGAACAGGCCACTGCGTTTCACACACTCACGACTTTACGTACGTCACTACCCATCTTGGCCCATTTTGACCCGTCAGCCCCTACTGAACTTCGCACCGACGCCAGTGGACATGGCATCGGCGCTGTTCTTGCCCAGCAGCAACAAGGACGCGATCGCGTCATCGCCTATGCCAGTCGCCTTCTTTCCTCTTCAGGATGCAAATTTTTGATCACTGAGCGTGAGTGCTTCGCGCTAATTGGGTCGTCGGAAAGTTTCGACCATACTTGTTCGGCCAGCACCTTTTCGGTCATCACAGACCACCATGCGCTTTGCTGGTTTTCTTTCCTCAAGGATCAGACTGGACGACTTGGTCGCGCTGGGCACTGAAACTGAAAGAATACAGCTTTGACGTCACTTAGAATTCTGGCAGACTGCACCAGGATGCGGGCTGCCCATCCCGTCATCCAATGGATCCTCCCGACTTTTGTCAGCGCACGATTCGGACGCCTGTGTCTTCGCGATATCCGATTTATCCGACATACGCAGGGAACAGCTCAGTGATGCCAATTTGCGGTCAATTATCCACTGTCTACGCTCTCATCACTGTGCCCCGTCCCTACAATTATTCGTGTTTCGTGACGGCATCTTATACAGACGCAACACCACCTCCGATGGCCCAGAGCTTCTACTGGTTGTTCCCGAATCACTGTGTTCCCCTGTCCTCGAACAGCTTCATCATGCCCCAACCGCTGGACATCTCGGAGCAACTCGCACCTACGATCGCGTTCGGCGTCGGTTCTTCTGGCCAGGCCTCCACCACTCTGTGCGCCGATACATGGCTTCTTGCGGGCCTTGCCAGCGCCACAAGCATCCATCCTTGTCGCCAGCCGGTCCTCTTCAGCCCATCGACATTCCCGGTGTCCCGTTCGACCTTGTCGGCCTTGATCCCATCAAGCCTTTCCCAACATCTCTGACTGAGAACAAGTGGATTGCCGTAGCTACGGGCTACGCGACACGATACACTATTGCCACGTGTCTAGCACGGCGATGACGACGACATAAGACACATCGGCACTTATGAAAAACATAGCAAGAAGAAGAAAAAGCAGTGACTAGCGCGCGGTATGACGCAAACGGGTAAATATACCGCCAGACACCGCATCGGTGATTCCAGCTCTGTTGCCACGTTCGTTATTCTCCCCGAGTGCTGCAAAGAACTCATCTTGGGGATGGATTTTCTGCGGGATTTATGGAGCTATTATAAACATCCCGGAGCGTTTGGTCACATTTTCAATTAACCCAGATGTAGACTGCCACTGTGATAGACAGCACGGGCGTTTGCGACTAGCCGAGGACGTGACGATGCCGCCGCGAACCTGCTGGCTTGTCTCTGTTTCTACCGAGAGGCCTTACCACGGTGATGTGATAGCGGAACAAATCAACGTATTATTGCTCACACAAGGCGTTTCGATTGCACGGGGCATTCAGGCTTTACATTGTGGGCATGCAGCAGTGCTACTTACGAACTTTAGCAACGAACGCCGCCACGTCCAGAAAGCCACTGCAGTTGCGTTCTGTGATGACATAGTACAAGTAAAGGACTGCTTCGCTGCGCACGACCAACCAAGGAACGAGTGATAAGACCATTCCGGCCCCGACAACATTGTCCGTCGACGTTTGCTCGGCCCTGTTGCCCGCTAAGAGGCAGCGCCTACTAGAACTAATACAGCAGTTTGAGGATTGCTTTTCGTGTACGACCAAGGTCAAGCAAACACCACTCACCAAACATCGGATGATTACGGACGATGCCACTAGACCGATTCGACAGAAGCCCTACCGTGTGGCCCCGAAGTAACGCGAAGAAATACAAAAGCACGTGAAGAAAATGCTCGAGGATGATGTGATACAGCCTTCCAAGAGTCCGTGGGCGTCCCCTGTGGTGTTGGTCAAGAAAAAAGACGGCAGCTTACGTTTCTCTATTGACTACCGCAAGTTAAATCAGGTAACAAAGAAACACGTCTATCCGTTTCCACGCATCGACGATTCACTCGACAGGTTGCGCCACGCACGCTATTTTTCCTTCATGGACCTACGCAGCGGATATTGGCAAATAGAAGTCGATGAGCGAGATCGGGAGAAAACTGCCTTCGTGATGCGCGACGGTCTCTACGAATTTAAGGTGCTACCTTTCGGTTTGTGTACAGCGCCAGCCACTTTTCAGCGCCTAATGGACACCGTACTTTCAGGTCTAAAGTGGCAAACGTGCTTGGTATACCTCGATGATGTGATCGTTTTTTCGGCTACATTAAAAAAGCATCTAACCTGGCTACAGGCTGTTCTACAAGCCGTACGCTCTGCAGGCCTCACGTTAAAGGCCTCAACAGGCCTCACTTTTCACGTATTGCCTCACCGTTGACGCGACTAACACGAGAAGATGTTCCCTTTGTTTGGGGCGAACGCGAGCAAATGGCATTTAACGAATTACGTCAGTGTCTCAAATGCCCCCAGTTCTGGCACACTTTCTGGCACACTTCATACTGACGCGAGAAATGTAGGTCTGGGTGCCGTGCTGGTGCAATGGCAAGACGGCTCCGAGAAAGCGATAGCCTACGCCAGCAGAACGTTTTCGCGCTCAGAAGAAAACTATTCAACTACGGAGAAAGAATGCCTCGCCGTTGTGTGCGCGGTTATAAGATTTCGACCTTATTTATACGGACGCTCATTCACTGTTTTCAGTGACCACCATTCTCTGTGTTGGCTGACTAATTTAAAAGACCCCTGCGGTCGATTGGCGCACTGGAGCTTCAGGCTTCAGGAGTTCAACATGTCCGTCGTATACAGGTCAGGGAAAAAGCATACCGACGCCGACTGCCTCGTTCGGTCACCTATAAAGCCTTCTGTCACCGAGGATCCGGACACAGACGGTGCATCTTGGGAGTCGTCGATACATTTACCATTTCCCTGCAGCAGCGCGACGACCCAGAACTGCTTCCGCTTATTGATTTCTTGGAAGGCCGGGGCAAAGACGTGCCTCGCCTGTTTGGACGCAGTCTGGCGTCATTTTGTTTGATGGACAATGTTCTCTATAAGAAGAACTTCTCTCCGACGGGCAGCACCTACTTACTGGTCATGCCTGCTTCGCTTCGCAATGAAGTTCTCACAGCGTGTCGTGATGAGGCCACCTCAGGTCATCTGGGCTCCACACGAAGATTGTCCCGACTGCGGCGGAAGTATTATTGGCCGAAGCTTCCAGCCGATGTTAAACATCATGTGCGCACTTGTCCTGACTGCCAAAGACGCAAAGCACCATCCGACAAGCCAGCTGGTCTCCTACATCCTGTAGAGGTACCGGGAACACCCTTTGCCAAAATTGGCATGGATTTTCTAGGACTATTCCCAACTTCAACTACAGGGAACAGGTGGATTATTGTCGCCACTGACTACCTCACTCGTTATGCGGAGACAAAAGCTACCCAGCGCGGAACAGCAGCTGAAGCAGCTCGATTTTTCGTCGAAAACGTCGTTTTTAGGCAGGGTGCCCAAGCGGTTGTAATTACTGACAGAGGCCCCGCGTTCACGGCCAAACTTTTAGAAGCAGTTCTCAAACTCAGCGGCACAGCCCACCGGAAAACGGCAGCCTATCATCCCCAGACGAATGGACTAACGGAGCGTTTGAACAAGACACTCGCAGACATGGTTTGCATGTATGTCGACGTGGACCATAAGAACTGGAACGAGATTTTGCCTTATGTAACCTTCGCATATAACACCGCTCAACAGGAAACGACTCGCATGACACCATTCAGCTTGGTACACGGTCGCGAAGCCACGACAACTTTGGATGCAATGCTGCCCCATGAGTGCGACGATATCCGTGCAGATGCTGAAGAATTTCGTCAACGTGCCGAAGAAGCCAGACAGCTTGCACGTGTACGCATCCACCACCAGCAAGACCAGGACGCAATGCGGTACAATCGTCAGCACAAATTTGTCGCCTACACACCCGGCGAGAGAGTGTGAGTTTGGATACCCATTCGGCGTAGGGGACTTCCTGAAAAACTACTAAGGCGACATTTTGGCCCAAACATACTTATCCGACGACTGAACGACGTGAATTACGACGTCATGCCCGATGGTGAAGCTTGTTCGCGGAGCCGCCACCAACCCCCCGAAGTGGTGCATGTGGTGCGCATGAAGCCGTACTTTTCCAAGTGACTCGCGTTTTAGTGTCTCGTACATGCATACAGTGAAGTTGCGCATCGGGACGATGCTTCCCTTTGGAGGGAGGCAAATGCCACGTGTCTAGCGCGGCGATGACGACGACATAAGACACATCGGCACTTATGAAAAACATAGCAAGAAGAAGAAGCAGTGAGTAGCGCGCGGTATTTTAAAAACCGTCCCTTCTTGCCTCTGCCGACAAGTGCGTTTTCTTTGTCCCTCGAGTTTTCGACGTCGTGACACTATCACGCGAGCACTACCGACAAGCTGTGCCACTGACGTTGAGGAATTCCTACTTTACGACGTTATTCTTCACCACGGCGCTCCTCGACTGCTGCTGACCGACCGCGGTCTCTCATTTCTGTCCTAAATTCGTCGACAACATTCTTCGTTCATGCTCCATACGTAACAAGCTAACCACTGCCTACTATCCGCAATACAATGGGCTTACCGAGCGCCTCAACCGCACACTGACCACAATGCTCTCCATGTACGTTTCCTCAGACCACCGTGATTGGGACAGCACCTTGCCTTATGTGACATTTGCGTACAACTCGTCACGCCATGACACCGCTGGCTTTTCCCCCTTTTATCTTTTGTTTCGCCGCCATCCCACATTGCCCTTCGAGACTCTTTTACCATCACCTGTGCACCCTGTTACAGACTACGCCCGCGATGCAGCTTCTCGGGCTGCAATGGCTCGCCAGATTGCAATGGCTCGCCAGGTTGCGAGGGATCGTCTTTATGCCTCCCAGCTGTCCCAGAAGGCCCGCTACTATAGCCATAACAGTGTCGTTAATTACTCTGCGAGCTCTTTGGTCCTCCTCTGGACGCCTTGCCGCCACGTTGGCTTGTCGTGAAAGCTTCTTTCCCACAAGGTCCTACGCCAGATCACTGACGTCACGTACGAGATCGCTCGATTGTACAGTCCATCATCTGCCGCGTCCGTCACTGATATCGTGCACGTCTCCCGACTTAAGCCTTATGTTGCCGGACCCGATCCTACTGCTCCTTAAGCGCCGAGATGGTGCTCTCGACGGCGGAAGTTCTATGTTACGCGCTATACCCGCGCATTGAAGCACACATCCTGCCGAGCATGAAAGAATGAGCCAGAAAGATGGTGCAGATGACGATCGGAGTAACGCTCGTGTTGTTCTGCCATCTTACCTGCAGCCGTCTCTCTGTATATGTTTTGTAAATGTAATTTCCTATCCCTTTTGACTACTCTCATCCCCGCGGTAATATCAGCAGAATGTGTACATTTAAGATAACGAATATGCGGGTGAAAATGCTGACGATCAAGTCAGTAGCCCACCTCACGTGGTCGTTTGCGTTGCTGTGGATGTAACGCGTTGACGATATTTTAGAGCTCGTCAGTTAACATGATACCGAAATGATGAGAATAGCAAATATAAAAAAACAAGCAACAACGTTTATTATAGGTGCCATGGTCCTCTTCGCAATTCGAAAACATTAAAAAAGGCTCTATGCAGTTAAATCTCGCCAACGGCTTTGACAGCTAATATACCCACAAGAATAGTATATTTAACGAAACGAAGTTCTTTAGGTTGCTTCCAAAGCTCTAATTCAATTCGCGGTTTTTCACTATCTGTAGCTATTTATATCGGAGAACTTCTAGCCAGTTAAGCCACGCTTGTTCCATTGTAGCAGTAGAAAATCTTCTCCTTCCTCTGTCGATCCAGCGCTGAACAACTGCGCGTTTATAGGTGCGAAAAGTTTATTACAAGTGCCAAACAAAATTTGAAAGAAATTATAGGTATAAAACATTTGTCGACGTAGGATATGCGAGAGGGCGGAATCGTTAGTACATAATGTGCAACTCCGGGCCCGCATTTAAAAAAATATGCAGGAATCATCAGCCATAATTGTCAGTTCAAGTGAACAGCCCAACGCTTCTAGAAAGCTATTCGCTTTATTAAAAGAAGTATGCGTTTGAACGCGCATATGTCTAGCAGTGAGGATATTTAGGTAGCGTATGTTATTTCATTGCGTGGTTCTGCAAAAAACACAGCCGTCAAAACAAAAATTGGCAGCGATCTTATAGGTAGCTATACATAGAAGCTTATTAGTAATGTTTTTGTTGTTGGCAATGCCTCGATCGGCCATCGTCGAAGGTGACTGCACGATAACTGTTAACTTCCACGAAAATGTTAATTTCATACCAAATGTTGCAGGTTATGTTTTCTGCGGAGTTCTTTCTTGTGATGATGCTGGAAGGAGTCCTCGCAAACGTATCGTTAAGGAGTTTAAACGCAATAGCGTTAAGGGCCCCGTGTCGCAGAAAATCCGGCGTCCTCCAGTACTGATGGTGCTTCGCTGTACTTTGGTTCTAGGCAAGAGGGGAATGTTGAAAACCAAGCAATTCTAAATATTGGACACGCGCGTGCCTCGGGGCAATTAATAAAGCAATTAATAAAACAATTTAAAAGGTCCTAGGGCCTTCACTTTTTAATATAAGACGGCTTAGATTGCTCCTGTCAAAATGTCTTCTCAGCAATGCATTTGTGTTTAAAAGTGAAGCCGACTTGAAGGGGATTATTGTAAGCTTGGTCTTTGTAAGCTGGCTTTCCCACGTGGTGTGCTGCAGTGAAGCCTACTCGTAAAGAAAAATGTGATGCGAACGGAGTCCGATAACGCTATGTGATGCGAACGGAGTCCGATAACGCTATCACGTTCCACTCTTAAAGCCTAAGCTTAATTAAGCGTCCTTCAATTATTTTTTATGTATACGTGCCGTTCACCAAGCCGTTGATGGTCAGGAAAATCATTTTGAAAATGGTTAAGAAAACTCCAGAAACGCCCACTGCTTAAATCACTTTCTTTAAATTTCATAGCGATAGTTTACCCTTGAAACTATGGCTTCAAAATAATTTTGTAGCTCTTTGCCTGTTGAGGAAATGGGGATAAGCGAACCTTGTGGCGTGTTTCTTCTGTGCTCGTCCGAACGTATTGCACTGATGAGTAAGTACCACGTTGTGCTCGAACCACAACCGGTCACACGCACTGCAGCTGGCGCTCTGAAGTTACGGTTGAGAAACTCGCGTTGAAACCTGGCCTTCGCACCGGGGAAGTTGGCGCTAGAGGTGCCGAGGCGTGCACCACCGTTGCCGTGTTCCTGGAGGGCTAGACGACGCTTACGTTTTGCCTCAACATCGCGCTCCCTCAACTAGGGGTCCGTCAACTAGGGGCGTTTCGCCTGGGCTTCGGAAGCTCTCACGCTAGAATCGGCGTGTCGACGACGAGCCCTTTCTCGAGCGCGTTCATTCTCAATGGATTTCCATGAAATTTCTTCAAAATTAAATATACTCGTTATGTAAGACAATTAATGGCTCATACCCCCTTAAACAATGACTTATACCTCGTAAACGCGGCCTCCCCATTACGACGACGGAGGAGAAGTGAAATTCATCGCTGGAATGATGAGCGGCAACGCAGCCAGCTATTGAAGACCACGACGACGACGAACGCGGGAGCAGTGGCACGAGCGCGTTTCGAACGCGTTCCGAGCGCGAGCACGAGCCGCTTGCTTTACCGTGACGACGACGACAGGAGGCGCCGGCAGTCCGAGCGCAAAAGGTGCTTCGCGCCTAGATCTATATACGTTGCCAGGGCAGCTGAGTACCTCCTAACCAAGAAAAATATACGTTAGGAAACATGCTTTCTCTTACGATATACTCCAGTTGATAATATGGAACAAGGTTCCTACCAATAAAACACAGGAGATATTACACATGATTTCATAGTGATTACAGTCGTTAGGGTTTCTAGAAAAGCCGAAGACAGCCTCGCAATACAGAAAATCTTCGATCTGTGTGAGATAAAATCATTATCAATGTTGCATGAACCTTAGAGAGGCGCTTAGAATTAAGTCTAAACCACATCATTTGGCACCTAGGTTTGTCGTGTTGATATATTTGAAGAAATACTTAGCATGTTTGAAGCAGAGTGTGACTTAATTAGTCTATATATTTGAAGTTTCTGTGTTAATTGGACAAGTCAGGAAGAAATAGGTGGAATGGCTAAGATGTAAAATTTTTTTACTGGGAATCCTTTGTGTACGGAGTTGCACTCTTCAAGCGAGATCGTGAGTTTTTTATTCTTCTCTGCCTAATACTTCCAAAGGTAACCATGTAATCTTCACTAACCATGCGAATAGAAAGAATAAAAAATCGTTGGATTTGAGTCATGCTGGGTAGAAACGTGCCCTTAGAAGGAACATTTTACAATGCAGCGACATATTTTGAAAACCTTCGCTAAAATTAGTTGGAACGCCATGTGTGTGGTACATTTGCGTACGTTTGCACAGCACGCAAAACGCTTAATGTCTTGGTTCTGCATTTTTTCTTTGCTTTTTATGTGTGTGACATGAATAGCCCAGCTACAGTCCATTCGAAATATCACATTGGCCTCAGTATTCTGCAAGAACATAAAAGGGCTGGCGTGTATTCAAAAAAATGTCTTCCTTCTCCCGGGCAACAGGTGAGTAAATAAAGAGTTGCGATACTCTGCTCGTTTCCTTGAATAAGGTTGATCTTGTAGTTGAAGCAAGAATATGACACCATGGACTGAAAACATGCCCTCTTCTTAAAAAGAAGAGCGCAGGTATTCTTAAAAAGAAGAGAGCCTCACAGAATAATATGAACCAACTAGCCAACCAACAAGTATTGAAAAGTTGGTCATATTCAAGGTCGCTCAAGGCAAGCTTGCAGTTCCGTTTGCTGCTGTTAAAATTTGCACTAGCACCCTCTGTTTGGCATACAAGGGTGAAGGCATAGGCACGTTGGTTATTCATAATTAAAACCACGTACAACGCGACGGACGAGGCCTAAGAGAGACGACACATCAGCGCAGTGTGCGTCGTCTCTCTTAGTCCTCGTCCTTCGCTCTGTACGTGGATTTAACTGTTTCGCAAGCTTTGAGGATACACTTACCGGCTGTCATGCCGTGATGCATTGCCGTTGCTTCGCAAGGGCAGTGACGTGTTAAGTAAGATGACGGCGGAGCCTGTGAACGCCGTTATTGAACAACGGATTGTAATGAACTTCCTTACGAACAAAGGCGTAAAAGCGACTGAAATTCCCGCCGGACTTCAAGCGGAGCATGGTGACAAAGACCAGACGGCAATCCGCAGCACAGTAATTGAGGGGTGCAAACCGTCTCGAAACGACTAGACAATGGAAAGCAATAACCGACGATGTGAAACTCAATGCGACAATTTTTGTCGATGAGTGCAGCATCTTTTATGTTGATTGCCTCCCCACTGTTGAGACTATCAACCGCAAGTACCACTGTCAAGTTCTCTTATGTGTGCACCTCGAACTGCGGAAGAAACGGTCTAACTTTATAACTACGGGCCTTCTCTTAAACCATGACAATGCGCACCAAAATGCAGCGCAACGCACAATGTATATTTTTTGCGGGATCTAGGTTCGGAGGTTGGGCCGCATTCGCCATCAAATCTCAACCGTGCTCCAAGCGACTGTTATTTGTTTTGGATGCTAAAAAACTCCGCAGAGGCCAATGGAGTTTCAGCGGAGACAATGAGGTCAAGCAGGTTGTCTGTTCAAGGTTGCGAAGCAAGGAGATATCCTTTCATACTGTTTGCCTCCATACAGTGCTGAAAACCTAGGATAAGTGCATAATCAATGATACCACTTTCAGGTGTCTAAACATGTTTGGCGATCTTGAAACATAATAATGTGGTGTTTGACTTATGCACGTTCCCTCCGTATTTTTGGCTTCAAACAAGCAAAACGCCCCACAACTGCCATTTTGGTGAACTTCAATGTGAGTGACATAAGCGCGTCAAAATGTATGGCGTATACACTGATAGTTGGGATTTGTACTCATCAGTACTATGAATTCATAAATACAGTTATATAAAACCTAAGCGTCTACCAGAATCCTATATAGTTGATATAGAGAGAGACTTATCAGCTTGTGCTAATAAGGAGGAGGAGGCCGGGCTGCCAGCGTTATGGACCGGGTGAACGTAGACACTTAAGTCCAGTGAGGTCGTGCGGGGGCCCGGGAGCCTGCGTGCTCCAAACTCCTCGGTCTCTAGAGTAAAGTTTTTATGATGATGATGACGGAGAAAGAGAGATAATGCAAAGATGTTAACCAGAAATGCGTCTACCCTACACTAGGGAAAGAGAAAGAGGGAACAGAAAGATAAGAGAGAGAGAGAGAGAGCAGGGGAAAAGACGCGGTGAGCTCGCGAACGCTTCTGGAGGACAAGCATCTCTAAGTCATCCATTATTATGTGAGCATCACATATTTAATACTATGTTGCATCGCTCAAGAAGGCATCTGTTGAATGGCTCTCCGGACTATGCTAAAGACCATTTACGCTAATGTTTTCGAGAGGTGCACTTTGCTTTATTTGTTGCATACAATTTTACCGCTGGGGTATCCGCTATTTGGCTATTTTTGTTGCTGACGCTCAACCTCGACGCCAAAAATAAATGAAGTAGACTTCAACGGACTTTTGTCAACCACCTTCTTTGTACTTTATCTAAACAAATCGACGAGTCATTAGTTCGGGAGGCGGATACGTCTATTTGAGGTGTATAGACAATCGCTGCCTTAACTAAACACATGAGGGCAGCAGCAATGCCTCTCACGAAGATTTTCAGTTGTGCCTATCCTACGTCGTTCTAATCTGTCCAATTCCTGCACTTTTTGCGTCCTCCACCGACCGTAGAATCCATTTCACCACCGAGTTGCATTTATTTGGCACCACCAGTGGTACTTTAACATTCGAACCCTTATCGGCTCTATGGAATGCATGTAATTTAACACTTGCATGCGATGCGTGTAATGTCATTTGCAACTGCTTGACTCAATATTTCTGCTTTTTAACCACTAAATTCCATAACTTGTTCTTTCACAACCATTGGATTAGGATCCACAGCTGCGTTTATGTAATATTGTGACTGGCATTCTTTGCCTACTTCAGCCGTTTTGAGCCTATCTATCTGTCTAGCATCTTACGTCTACCCAGTGGCCCAAGTTGTTTACCTCCTTGGGCGACAAGGTATGTGCTCTTGGTCACGATGCAATCATGGTGATGCCAATGTGGTCATTGCAGCGTCGTAATTTTACTGTCCTCATGCCTTCGTAGTCACGTCTTCTACTCCGACCCAGTCACCAACGTTATCCAACAGCTAGAGCCAGTAAGTATGCGCTAGTGGTCGTGATGCCATCGTGGCCGTTGCATCGCCATCGTTTCAGCTTTGCATTCTGACACTCGTCGTGCATTCGATGTCCCATCCGCTATAGTGATGTAGTCGTGATTGTTCAATTATCGTCATTCCAGCTTCGGGATCTGACTCTGGTCATGCTGTCATCATCCCGCCTTCTACTTCGACCCAGTGGTTCGCATGGCTTGGTGCACTCGCTCATGATGCCGTCGTGGTCATTGTGTCATCGTCATTCCAGCTTTGTTATGCGACTCTCGTTATACCGTCGTCAGCCCATGGTCTTCATACAGTCGTCGTCACGCTGTCGTTCTATCATCGTCATCACTTCGGTGACGTCATCCCATTGTGGTCATGCCGCACTCGTCATACCGCCTTCGTCGTTTCATCGATGTCAATCTTCCTTCTTCATTGTATTGCAATCATACTGCCGTCAGTGATTCGTGATTATGGCACCCTTATTTATGCCGCCATCGTCAGTTGCTCTGATGCCTCCATTGCCAGACCATCATCGTGATGATGTCGTGTCGTGCCATCACCGTCACCCTAATTACGTCATCCGGTTCGTCATACCATCGTCGTCAAGCCATCGTAGTTGTACAGGTTTCGTGATACATTTGAAACTTGACTTACAGTGCAAACATAAACAAAGTCACAGCAAGAGTGACGAAAGACAAGCGCTGACTTCAACACTGAGGGTTTGACGATAGATCCTTGCCTGCCTCAACCATTCGGAGAGCACGAGTTTACACACTCTTTTTCCATGCCCAGCGGACGGAGTGAATCCACCAAAGGCCACTAGAACCTCAGCGGGTAGCTGTCCATTTCGGCTTCGAATGCATCAAGTCAGGATGCGTGCCATGGCAAAGAGCGATAGTTGTCAAAGTGACAAGGATGGACGGATGAACACAGAGTTAGCGATGCCCGACTCTTGCTGTCCCTTTGTTACAGTTTGCAATGGAATACCAACTAGCCCGTTCCCAAACCCTGCTTCGTGATACAGTCATTCTCATTATACAGATGTCATCCTATTGTCCTCATGCAATTGTCTTGCCACTGTCGTCCCTTCATCGTCGTCATACAGTCATCGTGATGCATTTGTCGTCATACCGGTGCCGCCATGCCATCGTTGTCAGGCTGTCGTTTCACCATCCTCATCACTTCAGTACCGTCATGCCATCGTTGTCATACCACCTTCATCCATCCATCGTCATCATTCCTTAATCGTCATTCCGTCGTAATCATGCTGTCGTTATTCAATCGTGATTATGCCGTTGTTGTCAGGCTATCATCGTCATTGCGTAGTCGTCACACAGACGTTATCATGCATCCGTTGTCATACGGCCGTCGTCGTGCCGTATTGGTCGTGCGATCCTTATTCCCGCTTCTTCACCCGGTTGTCGTCATTTTGTCGTCGTCACATCATCGTCGTAATCTTATTGTCCTCATGTTGCCGTCATGCTGTCGTCGTTATACTATTGTCACGGAGATTCACAAGTACACGGGAGAGACGGAAATGTATATGACAATCGCGTTACAATCGCGTTACACCGGACCTTACAAGGTTTTATGGCAACTTAGTGACGTGAACTATGAAATAACCCCACTGAACAGTTATTCACCATCTACCCTGTCATCTCGTGACGTCGTGCACGTATCCCGACTGAAGCTGTAATTTTCCGTCGCCTCCTCGTGTAATTAGTCTGCGCCGAGACGGCGCTCAGCCCGCCGGGGCGGTTAGATGTTACGGGCCGCCTCCTTGCATTCAGGAAGAAGACGACGATCGCCGGGAAACGCTGCGCGCGTTCAGCCATCTTGGCCATCTCTGCCAACAGTCCCTGTATATAAATACTGTCCCTCTTTTGTCTATATGATGCCCCGTCACAATATTTACAGGCTGATGCTACCAGAGAATGGCTGACAGCATCTCACGCAGCATGTCCCGTCTTCTTTCTCTTCGCGTAGCACAGCGATCCTTTAACGGCAGGCTCATACGCAATGCCTCGTAACAATATCATAAAAAGGTAGGTAATGCACATTTAATTGCCGTCAGTCCGTCGTCAATATGCGTCTTTTTCGTTCCACCGATAACATTCCATCTTCCTCATTCCATCGTCACTTGCTTAAGCGTCATACAGTGGTCATCATGCCTCCATGCTCGTGAGCCACCTTGGCAAACGACTGCCATATCATAGTGGATCAATATCGTAGTATGTGGCATAAAACCGAATCAACGAAAGTCTCAGAATTAAAAAAACAACTTTAACTGGTTCAGCTATATGCCACATGCTATGAGGTTACCACTACAGGTGGGAAACAAACGGGAATTCAGGAGTACGGTCTTTCGATACTTAGCTCGACTGCTATTCGCATAACCGTCGGCAGGCATCGCAGGATGAGTTCTGCTGTAATTTTTTTTACAAATACTAACAGCTGCTTATAAATCTTTCGCTCGTTTGCACAGTGAGGAAAACTGGCTACTTATTAATCAAGCCACATGAACAAAGAAATAATCGAAAGTCATTAAGGCTCGCGCCAAGCTCAGTGGTATGCTAATATTGTAGCAATACAATGCTGTTTCAGTTTACTTGGGCCAACTATTTAAAAAATGTCACAGTTTCGCCCTAGGGCGAAGCAATGAATGCGATAGCAACACAGCAATGTCATACGAAGTAAGGTGAGCGGCTTTGGTAGCAATATGAATTGTAGTAAACATGAGCTGATTAAGTAAGCAGGTGTGCTGCGGCGTAAGTAGACCGACATAAAGAGAGACTCGATGACCACGAGAAGGCGCGTGTGAAACGGTGGTGTTGATGAGAAGCGCTTCCCGTGGGCAGCGCGTGCGAAGGGACACACCTGTAGCGCTGCACTGCCGATCCGGGCAGCATTGCATGTGTAGCGTGCGTTGGAAAATGTGGCCCGACTATTACTAACTGAATGATCAAGCGTGGTGTGAGCGCGCACGAACAAACACGAATAGATCACACTGAATGACTGCAGACAATGACTGTCAAAACGCTGGCAGCAAGCATACGCCGCAGCGGGCGAAGGTACGTGCGGTCTATCGCTTCAACGGAAACTGAGCGGCGAATGCACGGCGCATAAAGGTCAGAGCCGTGTGGAGATAAGAGACGGTGCAAGCGAGCGACGAGCGCGGTTGTTGGCAGAGTAAAAGTGCGCCCCCCCCCCCCCGCTCCCTCCGGCGCTGGCTTCCTGCTTACTTGCTTGCGCGTGGGAGATTGAGTGCGTTCGCTCTCCGTGATAGCGCGCGTCCCCGCACGCTTCCGCTCGGGCATACGGCGCGCAGCGCAGATTTTATCTATAGGGAACCTCACGGCGACGACGACGGCGACGGCGACGCCGACGGCAGAAATCCGGTTGAAGTGTCCATATAATTGCTATCGCAATAAAAACATAGGCGCTTCGCTTGTCGAATTTTCGCATTATTATTCTCAGCCGTATGAAGCGCGTCCTGATATTTTTTTGCGATCCGCCAAGCTCCGTAATTAACAAAGTTTGCTTAATTCACTTTTTAAGTAATAACTCTAGCGAAACATCTTTCTTACAAAAGCTTTATCGCTTGTTCAGAAATATCGAATTCTTTAATATGTGCTAAGATAACTGCCCTGTTTGATGGTCTCCCAGCCTTTTTTTTTAAAGTGCGCGAAATTTTAAAAATATCTCGTAACTGCCGGCTAATGCGCCGCGCTTTCAGTGCCCTGAAATGTTAGTTCAACGAATTAGCAAGGGCTGCTCCACGCCCAGAGATCCATTCAACACGCGAACACGCTGTCGGTGACTCTGATGGACGTTAATTGACAAAGAAGAACAACAAAAGTTCTTCAACGAAAAAGCTGCCGCCACGTCCGAATGCGATACGGGACCGAAGGCAGCATTTGACGCAGCGCAGGCATTTTTCCTTTTTTATTTTCGGACTAATAATGAAGAAATACGATGGAGGGGGAGACGGTGATAGTGTGAAGAAGGATGGAGTTAATAACTATAATCGTAGTAACTGACAGTCTGTTCAATCGACCCCAGTGCGCAGAGCAAACCTTGCTAATTCGTTGAACTTACATTTGAGGGCACGGAAAGTGCAGCGCGTTACCGGCAGCCACATGGTATTTTTGAAAATTTCGCGCACTTCAAAGAAAGGCCGGAAAAAGATTTAACAAGGCAGGTATCTCAGCGCAGATAAATAATTCAATGTTTCTGTAAAAGCACTACAACTTTTGCATTGAATATTTTTCGCTAAGATTAGTGTTTTAAAACTTAATTAGGTAATCTTTGTTAATTAACCAGCTTGGCAGATTCGAAAAAATATTATGACGTGCTCCATACGGCTAAGAACAATACTGCGAGAATTCGGCATGCACAGCGCCTACGTTTTTTTTTTAATACGTGGCCCAAGGTAGCTGAAACACGTTATATTTTTCGTATTCTCACGGCTAGCAAAACAGTGTTCCTCAACCTTCGGGCCCGCCTTCCTTTGTTCTTAGTCAAACAACCGGCTTAGTAGCAAACTCATCATGGCCTTTTCATTTCCAAAAAACTTATATTTTCTTTATTCGGAAGCCGGCATGAAAGAACACTGTTTTGACAGTCGCATGTAAAATATCTAATAGATGCGCTTTCAGCTGGGAAAGCTTGAACTGCTGCAGTAATAAAATCATCAATCCGTAATCCTTTAAATACCAAGGTACATCTTGCTAACCTGAGTTTGTTCTTACTTAATTACAGCAACACTCAAGTGGTCGAGTGCTCAGGAATACCAGATGTGGACTTGTCCTTGTGGAATAATTCTACTGAGGTTGATGCAGAAAACGAAGCAACAACAGCAAACACGAAATCTGCCTCATAAATGACATACTTCAAAACTTGTGTATAATCAACATACTTATCAATGACCAAGCGAGTTAGCAAATGCAAATATATTTCAAGGGTTTGAAGCAGTTTCATTGCGATGAAATGATATCCCCTAGGTTCATACACCTTTATAGGATGCAATAAAATTATTATGAAGACTGCATGAATTCCTGATTGAAAACATCACTTGAACATTGTGGAGCCTGCTAAAATGTGCAAACATGCATCAGTGGGCCGACTGAAAAATAACTCACACACTGATATATATATATAAATCGGCAGGCTCAGGAGCGTCTCCAATAAAATGCCAGAAACACTGTGCTATCTCGCATGTAATACTGCCTGTACACAAGAAGCTGAGTGAGTCGTCAAGCTGCTTAAACAGCTTTTATTCCTCGAAGCTCTTTGTACGCCAATGCAATAGTGCACTGGTTAGATTGCGGAGACTGTGTAATCACACATAGTAATTTCATGTGCCTTTCCTGAAACCAGTGCACGATATGTGTGTCCCCATGGGTGGTAATGGAGTATGCAACGCGAAAGACCCTACAAGAAGGAGAATCCTGATGATGATATCCCAAAACAGCTCAGGTGTAGCATGTGGACCTAACTTCTTCGCCTGGCCCTCCTAGTTTCGTGTTCGTAGGCGTAGTGGGGCCTTCCTATGCAGCGGGACGTCAAGGGAAAGCAGGATGAATTGTTATACAAGATAAAGGACATTTACAAATAAAAAATCACAGCATATCCACGAAGTGAATGATGATGAGTGGGCGAAGCACCGGGGGATCATTCGGGTAAACCACAGCTACGGACGAGAGATTAAGAGAGCGCGCGTCGGGAACGAGAGAGAAAATTACACCATCTTCCCGTAGGGGAACCCTGAGTAGTATGCGAAGCAGCCATGGGGTCGACTCAAGGTAGTTGTATCAGCTGTATAAACTTGGACATGCAGCAGCACCAGCAACGCGCAGACCTGTTGTCGACGCAGTCGGCGTTTTGCCCGCGTTCGCACCGAACCCGCGCAAAGTGGAACCGGGACCGGAAGTGGAACCGGAAGTGGAACCGGAAGTGGAACCGGAACGCCATCTAGTGAACACTTAATAAAACAACAGGTGGCTACGTACTACATCGGAGGAAGGACAGACCCACGCCCTAAGGAGCTTCGCCCCTAAAAGACTTCTATCCCAATAAACAAAACGGGAGGGCTCGGCGTTCACGTGGTCGGGGTGACTGATTTCTTACATGTTATAAAGAGGTGTGAACACAATCGCTAAGTTACATACTTCTGTGCATGCAATCAATGCCTTCTACACAGCTCGCAAAACCGCGCCCTCACCTACAAAGCATCGCTACATGTACCTCGCACACCATGAGGGCCCGTGAACTTGTGTTTAAATTTAAGCAAAATCTTTAGAACGTATTCGCCGCATCGACTGCGAAAGCAAATTCGTAGACAGCTATACGAAGTAAGGATAGTAGTTTCATAGGCCGTATAAACATGTTAACATTAGCTTACTAACTAAATTAACAAGCGTGGTGTCACGCGCGCACAGGCAAACATGAACACATCTCACTCGATGACCGCGGAAACTCGCTGTCAAAACGCTGGAGTAAGGAAGCGCGGCGGCAGACCGTCGTGCGGCCTCCCACTTCAACGACAACAAAGCGGAGAAAACATAGCACACACGGCGCATATGAAGCTATCAACGCCGGCGCACTGTGTCCCCATATTAGAACCCTTTCACTTGCACATACAGCACACGGCGCGCGGCGACGATGTTATGGCCCTTGGACTTTATGCGGAACATGACGGCGACTGCGATGGCAACGACGACGGAATAAATGCGTCTGCAGAGTCCATACAATTGCTATCCTAATAAAATACAAGAGTAGAGAATGAAATACAATGCATACATCGTGTGGCTCTTTGCATATCATTTAACTGAAACCATTCATGAAAGCTTTGCTTCACGTAGGTTCAAGCAGGTGTGTTGAATCATCCTTATTTTTTCTGCCAACGTATCGAAAATAGTGGAAAAAATATTTGAAGGCTCCGTGGACTGTTGCCCTCGAACGACCAAGGATCTTAATTTTCAAAGCAAGATCCAGCACAAAGGTAAGAAAAACTTGCTTTGTGGCATTTGTTACCGCACCATTCTAAAATGGTGCTCGTATATTTCATCAATTCATATTTCTTTCCCCTTGACATCAACTCAATTGATCATTCGTCCTTCAGTCCTTCCGTCCATCGTCCTTCCATCCTTGCTTTATTTTAAGTGCTGTACTTCGGTTTGTATTATAAACCAAATTTCACAGTACGTGCGCACAACAAATTTCTGCGGGCGCTCGCCATCGACGACCACGTTTCATTTTTACCTTGCATCAACGATAACTCACTCTGGCTGACCGCGGCAACACCTGTCCTTGACCCCTCATTGCAGGGTTGTACAGCAACGTGCAACGCTGCACCGTATAAATAAATGTACCAGTTTCTCGATTTACATTATCTCTTTTAGTGGGACTGCAGTTCATAACAAGAAAATGGGCTTGACGTTCGGCCTATCCATTAATTCCGCGACGCTGACGCGGGCGTTGTCGTCATCGACGTTAATTTTTGTCGTCAGGCCGCCTCGTCATCCCCAGCTTCCACAACACCAAGGTACGAATAAAACAATTACGTTAGAACTCGTCTCGCGATGACTGTCACCATGATAGCACTGGAGGTATTTAGGTTCGTCGACCATTTAACGCACCAAGAGACAATTTTGTCAAGATAGGACTTTAAATTGCCTGCATAATTATTGCATGTGACTGAAGAATGCAATACACAGTCATCGGTACACAGCGTGACTGGTGGACTGGGTACCATAGGGCAAATCACACATAAAAACATGAAACAATAATGGCCCGAGCACGGAGCATTGCGGTACGTGCTCGGGCCATTACTAGGCATAGCAGGAAGCTGCTCAGCTGTCACTGTAATGGTGTCGGAAGAGCAGGTTGATAAAACCGAGTGAAATTATGAGTTGAAACATTCAGCTTAGCTTAAATCATCTTTGAGTAAATGCTCGCCATGCGTTGTGGCTTCAATGCTAACGACTCCATTTTTGTAATTTTTAGTATACTGCCCTGCTTCCTTTAAATTTATTTCATTTTGTTATCAAGAGACAATAAGTAATGCCTCGATACTTTAAGTTTGCACTGAAGTTCATTGCCTAAAGTTTCCAATTCGCGATATAAAACTGCTGTTATTGTTTTACAGCACATTCTGTATAATGCACCTTTTTTAGTGATGCACGCAATTCCTTCTTTACGCAAAGCTTTTCAATACGACACTATCCTGATTTAACCTTCGAGGATACAATTTTTTCTACCAAGAAGGCAATTTCTTTATTATGTGCCATATATAATCAATATTGAAGTTGCTGCTGTTGCTTACAAAGAGCGACAAAACCGCAATTAGTTCATATTTTATTGCACTGAACTAACCTAGGTCGCAATGAAATATTTTTTTTCCCTCATACCCATCTTTATTTCATGCTTTCGCACAAAGTTGGTGTAGCTACCACCTCGTGTCCATTGATATGGAGTGTAGCTATAATTAACTGCATTAAGTCCTCATGATTACAAGGTAATAATTCTATAACACATCCGCCTGCTGAAGTGAATCTCATAGTGAAAATTAACAAGGTGCGAAAACTAAAGTTCTGTGTCTGAACAGGTGCTCTCACTTAAAGGGACGAATAACCAGTTTTAAGGTACCCGTTTTTTAGTGTACAATCACACAGTGCTGACGTGGTAAATGCTGTGTAACATTGAGTAACACAAGTGGTGTTCCTGCGGTTTATGTTTTATGATACATTGAATTATTCTTGGCATAATAGGTGGTGTCCGAATCTACGCCCCAGCCACGGCTCCCTCCAAGTAACACAAGCCGATTTCGAAGGCCATGCTTTTGCTGGAGGCCTGTGCCAGGCTTTTTTTTTTTTGCCAAGCCAAGCTTAGTGGTAGGATATGTCTGTAGTGCTATTTATGCAGCGCTGGCACTCATTCACGGCAAAAATCAACGATATCATTTTGTATCTCACAGAGACCACAGAACTCGATGTAATAATTCGCAGACTCGCACGCGTACAACAGCGGCCCTCATGTATGCCGCGATACATTGAAAAGCTCTGCTCGCTCTGCCGTTTCCATTCCTTACCACGAAGTCAGCGTCGTTCGTTAACGTGCAATTTTTCTTACTTCGTAATACACATACAATATAGCGCAAATGCCTAATACTATACGAACTGCAATTTTACGCAGTATGTATGCTGTACCTAATAACAGCGGAGTTACGCGCAGTAATCTCATGTACTGCATCTGAAATGCCAAGACTTCACCGTCATTCCGCCCTCGCTACTGGTTTATGAGTTAGTTTGAAGAAAGACTCAGGAACATGGACCAAAATTAATGGGCGGCTAAAGTGCATCAGTGTCTGTACCTGAAAAGCGTGCATGGAGAATAGAGGAAGAGGTCAAGAAAGTTGGCAACCAAGTACAAGTCAATTGAAAGTGTAAACAGACAACCAGGAGTCATCAGAAAGAAAGTCAGAAAACAGAGATAGCGAATTGGATGCAAAGATAGGAAACAAAATTGACTAAGGAAATTTACAAGGTTGGAAAGAAAGAAATTAGAAGGGAAAGTCTGTAAGATGACACAAAGTGCAGTGCCTTGCTATTAGAGGCTCGAGCTGGTTGCCTAAGGAAAACAACATACCAGAGCAAATATTCGCAACCAGATGAGGCATGTGTATGGTGCAGCAAACTCCGGAGAATGCTCAGCACGTCGTAATGGAATGCGAAGGGATTCACCCGTTGAGACCCGGAAGTACTTGGATTTACTGATCCAGAAGCACTTGGATTTAAAGTGGACGGAAGCATGAACCGGTCAGAAGTCTAGAAAAACAAGATACGTAAGAGTATTGATGAAAAAAGAGTAGGGAAGAAAATTATACGACCGGATCCGTTACAGGCATAGGTGGGGATACGAGGTAAATAGAGAAGTCTTGAGGAAAAAAAATTTGGAGATGTATACAAAAACGTTAGAATAAAAAAAGTGTGCAGTATACCTCATTAAATGAAGCAGGTCAGGTTACTATTTACACCACCCGGTATCAGAGGGGATGCCAATAAGTCATCATCATCACGAGACTTTCTTTGCCAATATAAAATTATAATTCCTACTTAAATCGCGAACAGCGTGCTGGATTGTATCACTACAAATCATGGTCATTTCATTACCATCAACGTCTCGCAACACGTTCTGGCAAGTTGTCAGCCTCTTTATATGTATGTTATCCCATGCTACGCCATGCATGTCAAACTCTCCTCCCAGCAGAATTACCTCCCATGATAGAACAGATAGTGCTCCTGACAAGCTTAAAAATAGGCTTGTCTAACAGACCTGGCGATAAAAGAAACCGACAATGACACTGTTCCCGTTCGTTAATACTCTTCTATACCGGACATATTCGGAGCAATTATAAGCGCAGAGTGTCGGTATGCTGAATAACTCATCACGCACGAGATTGAATACTCCGCCGCATTGTGTGTTCCTAGCTGTCCTGTAAGCCTTGCAACTAGTCGGAAAGACTCCGTTGTCTGAAATTTTGGTATCAAGCCATGACTCAGTTCCAATCACTCAGTCAGCTTGTGTAATTGTATGAGACACGCATCGCACTCAGAAATGTTATTCTTCAGAATTCTTCAATTGACAATATTCACAAATAGTTCTGTCGTGGTATGATTCTTGCACTCCACAACCTCATGTGTTTGTTGCTATTGAGCGCGTTTCTTAACGTATTCATTATTTGAATTTTACAAATACGTTACAGAGTTAATAAAGATTTTCGTTGTACTCCAAGACAAATTTTGCATTTTGCCTACTTCGTATAAGCAATAAACATCTTGTTGTGGGAATGGTTTTAGAATTATCTTTACTGATCGATAAGCCAGTGGTTTTAGCTTTGAAATAGCAGATAATATTCGTTGTTTATCCTCGAAAAGTGGAAATTTCACAAGGGTAAAATGCGCCTTGTTTTTCAAGAATCTGTCTGCTCGTTCGTTCTTTCGATTGCAGATGGGTTGACAGTAATGCATAACTTTTCATTGCATAGTGAAGCAATTTGACCCTTCGATTCCTTCCAGATTTCCTTACCGAAATCAAGAAAAAAATTCAGGATTATTCCAATGGGAAAGATTTTCTCAATTTTCTTGTTTGCTCAACACATTGTTCATTACATTTGGTATATGGGTGCTGTGCCCTTGAAGCGACTCGTTTGCTTGCTGCGAGGCGCCAAAGGCAATTTTGTTGTTTCGATAACGTTTTAGGCAAGATCTATTTGCTCAAGTAGTGCTTCAATTTTCTCTAATATTGCAAAAACAGTTCCACTCCCTTTAAAACTTCCCGTTTTTGCTTATTATTACGGTTACATACGCTGTAGTTGCCGTGAAGCGTGAAAAGCAGTCACGGATCTTTGAAAGCTCTCGCTTTCCACTCCTAAAGGCGAAGCTTATTTGTCCTCCAAATTTTATAATAAAGTGGAGGTCTACTTTTTTCCAGTTTAATGCTTATACTATAAACTTAAAGAAGTCCTCAAAACGCATTTGACAAGATTGACAAATGTCCCATTACGGAAACCCAAATTCTTACACCCTAGCACCAACCTACGTCGACGCGAAAGGCTTCAAAAGCACTAGTGTGTATTTAAGCATGAAATGCTATTAGCTCCCGTTGTCGGCGTCCTTCGAGAGACCTTGAGCCAAGTCTAGAGCCGTTATTCTGGCACTCAAGGCGAGAATGAAACGACAACATTCGGGCATCGTTGCGAGAGCAAAACGGGATCATGCCGGCAACCAGTCAAAATTGAAGAAAATGTGGTCTCTCGCCCCCAACCCTTTGTATAGGGGTTTGGGGCCAGCAATAAAATATTGGAAGCAATGAAATCGGAAGCAATAAAATATTGATTCTGATTTCTTCATAATGTTTGTTCACAATATCACTCAAGGTGTAACTTCTAGTACGATGAAGGTTAATTTGTCATTTCTGATAGGCGCATTGAAAATTCCGGTACAATAAACACTTGGTTGTCATCTTTTTACACTTGGTTGTCATCTACACATGGCTGTCATCTTTTGGCGCTGAGACAGGGTTGCCTGGGCTCTTGTCAACAACAGCTGTCCGTGAGTTCCGCGGCGCGGGTTTTGCGTCGCCTGCTTCGAGAGATGGCACGACGCTGCGTGATCAGGCTGGCAGCGTCCAGTGCGCCGCGGGTGGTTGTTTGGCCGAGACGAGACTTGCAAAGAGGTTCCGTTCAAAAAAGGTTCATTTCGGCTCAGTAAGCTTTCAGGCATGCGTTGCGGCACCAATCTGCTTTGCCGGTAACCATTTCATGCTTACATATACTCTCGATTACGGGAGAGCCAGCATTCCTTTAAACCATTGGAACTAATTTAAAAAAAAACTGTATGTGTGGACAAGTTGTTTAACTTCTCTTTTCTCCGTATCTTTACTGCCGCTATCCATGCTCTTGTGCAGAACAGCTATACGGTTCATTTCGGCTCAGTAAGCTTTCAGGCCTGCGTCGCGACACCAGTGTACTTTCCTGGTAGCCATTTCATGCTTACATCAATGCTCGATTACCGGAGAGCCAGCATTTTCTAAACCATCGAAACTAATTAAAAAACTGCAGTGTGTTGACAGATTATTTTATCTTCTCTAGTTTTCTCCTTATTTTTACTGCCGTTATCCATCCTCCTGTGCAGAACAGATATTCGGCCAAAATAATCTGGTTAACCTCTTTGCCTTCCATCTCTTGTTTTTGCTGTCTCTTGAATACAATCACATTCGAAGAGCACTGAATTTTTCTTCCCATTTTTCTGCAGCGCTTTACATCCTGAATAGAAATCATCAAATTTGATCGCTTCCTACGCTTATTGCGCACTCAATGGCGTTAGTAATGAAAGAACGAGAAGCCTTAGTGTGAGATTCTTCATTGCCTTCGCCATATCGGTCTGGAAGCCAAGCTTGTCTGATACATCTGCGTTTTCGTCTCTGGACAGGCGAAATGACCCTTTGTCATTTCGCCGCGCCGCATCACGAAACGCTGTGTTTTGTCATATAATGTGGCTGCAAACTTATTTCTGTCAGCACAGTAACAAGCACAAATGACAGAACCGGTGTGTCCATCATCCTGCGGCAATCCAGGGAGACACCGACATTTTGCGGATCATCAGCAGCGGCTGAATAATAATAATCAGAACCAGCGCCTGAAGGAGACCATCGCCGACATGTTATCCATTTACGTCGACGTCAAACACAAAACCTGGTATGCGGTCCTTGCCTAAGTAAATTTGGCTAACAACATGGCGGTGCAAGAAACGAAGTAGATCGCGCCGTTCCAGCTGATCTACGAAGCTACCACTCTCGACGCCATCTGCTGCATGTTAGGGAATTTTCACGTGACCGCCTATTTGCAGCGCACCGAAACCGCACAAGTCACCCGCCTGCGCATCAAGCGCCAGCAAAGGATGGACCGCCGACACTAGAATCTTCAACCACGCCTACGCTTAATACCAGCCCGGACCCCGATACGCCGGCCAGGACTTACTGAGAAACTTTGCCGACGCTATTTCTGACCCTATGAGCTCTTAAAAGGGAGGTGGTTTGGGTTCGTTGATTTTACATGAGGCTGTGTGGTGTATCGCTAAGCAGGATGAGGGACACAAAGAAAGGAGGACAAGGTATTACTACCAATTGAAATTTTATTGCCTGATACAAGGTTTTATATGGGAAAGAAGGGAAGGAAAAAACGACATAAGAATTCGCCGGCCCTTCCACCAGCGAAGGTGAAACGTGCGGCCCCGGTGTTTATCCCCAGGTTAATCCCGAGGGTTCATTAAAGTATTTCTCAATTACGAGGTTACACACACGTTCGGCTGCGACGGAGAGAACGACGTCACTGACGGTATGCCCGCAGCTCACCGTGCTCGCTTGCGTTTGATGTCTCGAGCTTGCTAGGCGGCGTGGTTAGCAGCACTCGCCCGCCATTGCCGCTTGCGATTCTTCGAAATCAAATTGCTTCAAAATGAAACCTGTCTACGTAAGACAATGAATTGCTCATACCCCCTTTAGCAATGGCTCATACCCTCGTAGACACGGTCAACCCATTACGACGACATAAGAGAAGTGAAATTCTACGCTGGAATGGTGAGCGGCAACGCATCCAGCTGTGGAAGAAGACGACTACGTACGCGGGAGCAGTGGCACGAGCGCGTGCCGAGCACGAGCACGACCGCAACCCGAGGGGTGCCAACGAGCCAGCTGCAGAAGACGACGACGAGGCTGGAACCAGTGCTGATGAGGATAATTTTCTGTACCCAGGCGATTCCGCCTAGCCATATACTATTTCGCCTAGACATATGTGGCTTTGCTTTAAAAACAAGATACCATCCCCACCCACTGTTCGCGCTGACGTCGCCCAAGAATGCCAACTACCTTCTTGGTAAGGCCAGGAATGGCGTACTTATGCAAGCGTAATCTTCACGTGCCATGCTGGCCGATTCAACAATGATGCGCGTGCGCTCATTCATTTGCTTAAAGAGTACTTTTGTTTTCTCGAACAACGGTTTACACCTGCATGTGCTGCAATGGAGGGCTAGAAAACCTTCTTTTCGATACCTAACATTATTGGCATTTTCAAGCAGACGATCGTTCAAACACCTGCCAGTCTGTCCCACGTAGCATGCGCCACATCCCACGGGGAATCTGTGACACGACCCCTTGCTTATGGTGCTTAACCTTCACGCTTTTTTTTTTCTTGATAGGCATACTTCTCCTTGCATATTGAACAAAGGCTGTGTGGGGCAGAAAAAAACACGTACACGAACCCGCCACCTGATTTTTAGTCATATGATCATCTGGTGTATTGGAAGACTGTATTATGAGGTCGTGCGAGACAGCATTTGACAATCACTAGCGGCGGCTGCCCACGATGTGAAGTCGTCCAAGTGGTGCGTCTTAAGCCTTTCTATGTGCGCTGACAAACTTCGGTGCTTTGTTTCGTTGTTACTTCGTTGTGATCTTTCCCTAGTGCGGGTAGTAATTTTTTCGCTGTTTTGTTTGCTGCATCGGGTCGATGATGTTTATGAGGGAGGGGATTGACACGTCTACTGGGGTGCTATGCAGGATGTGCCGAGATTTCTCGTTCGCACGAGTTTTACCCGAGTTTGCTCGACTGGCACTTAGTGAACGGAGATAGCAAGGAAAGAGCAAGAACAACGGGCCAAAAGAAATGTCGAGATAAAGCCGCGTATGACAACATGAGCGCACCCTGCGCGGCGTTTCAAGCAGAGAAGACTGCGCAACGAAACGCGCCAGCTCCGGGTATTGTTATAAACGTAGTTAGGATGGATAGTTGGGCGTGTTGGTTAAGCATGATCTGAATTGAAGGCGCGAAAACGAGAGGATTCAAAGTTTTTAGTAGTCAAAGTTTTTAGTTTCGGTAGTCAAAGTTTTTAGTTTTTTTAGATTCAAAGTTTTTTAGTAGTCAAAGTTTTTAGATTCGTTGATGACTTCCTAATTTTCCTAGTCTGTTGGCAGTATGAACCTCGGGCTAGTAAACCTCTGTTACCTTTTAGTTCCTCTCACTCAAAGCTAGTTAAACGAAGCATTGTTAACATGTGCCTGCTGAATGTTTTTAAGAAGTCCTGTTCACATCGAGCTGCGGCAAGTTTTCTTAAGCAGATCGACCAACTGGAAGAGGCAGGCTACCCGCAGCCTGTTCTAGTTTCCGTAGCGGAAACAATCCTGAAGAAGTCTCGAACACGCCAACTGGACCAGGAGCCACCTCGCGAAAAAGAAAAGGTAGCCGTCATACCTTACATACACCGCATGTCGCACAATTTGAAAAAGATTGCCAAGCGAGCTAACGTAAATGTCGTGTTTTCTGCCCCGTGCAAGCTTTCCAAGCTCTGTAGAATGTCTAACCCTTTTTTCCGCCAGGCACCGGCCTGTGTCACAAAACACGACAACAAGTACGTAGATTGTCAGGCAGGAGTAGTTTACGAAATTCCTTTAGATTGCGGTAGAAAGTACGTGGGCCAAACCGAGCAGTGCCTGAATGACAGGCTGAGGCAGCACAATAACAATGTCAACATAGGGAGAGAGGGCCACCTGGCAATTCATTGCTAGAGACTGCAAATGTAAGCCAAACTTCTACGCCTGCGCTGTGGTTGCCAGAAGCCGTGACAAATGGGTTCGTTTAATAATTGAGGCCAAAAGGATCATTGAGGCAGGTGATAAGTGCGTAAGTGTTGCCTCATTATCTCTATCACGCAAATAACTACTTTACCTGAACGCGAATGCGTACTGAGAAACTGTGACTGTGCTCCCTGCATAAATTAGTGGCGTTCTTTTCTGATTAAACATTGTTTGGAAGTGGCGCCCTGAGTGTGTGTGCTCTCTCTTCGACCATCGTCGTTTTCGCGCCTTCACTTCAGGTTATCAACGTATTATCGCAATTCAGCAATACCGTGACTGTCCCGCTGTCTATCTGCACACTTGCCGTGAGAGGCTTGCCACGCCTTTCTCGGGAGCGTCAAGAGCGTGCTTCCTCTTTCGGGCATTATCTTTCTATCCTCCGTGGAATGCGAACAGGGCACATGCTGTGCATTCTTGCATCTACACTTTCCTTTAATCGAATACATTAAAATACAACAAATAAAGTAAGGTACAATTTATTTCTTAAAGTATCGGTTTTACGTTTTGAATGCTATAAATTTCTGATGACAAATGGAGATCGAGCGACTTTGCACTTTTTTGCCGTGAGTGGCGACAGTGAGGCGACAGCTTACAAGCGGATACATACTAGAGGGTCGCACGCACGAGGGAGTTGATACGGTGACAAGTCGCCAGGGGGCTGCAATGCTATTCTCGATTAAGTCAGTCATGACAATGATCTAATCATTCCCTGTCTATTAGGGGAAGTGCAACGCATCGCCGCGGCATGGCTGTTCACCGCAGGCGCTTCACTGAGGCTATGAAGGCCGCCGCTTTACCAACGAAAAACGAGACTCTAGCCATAGAGATGGGAGCAACGGCTGTCGCTGAAAAATGGCTGTACGGTACCATGTTTATTTCTGTGCGCGAAGCATCCGTGATGCATTGTGAAAAGAGCGAGCTGCCCAGCGTCACAATTAATTGCTTTCATTGCTTGCCCAGCGAAGGTGCCTCTGTGCGCATATACACACTATTTTGAGTATGCTGTGCCCTCCAAAGTGCTTGCCGATTGTTTGTGCTAGAGCTAACAGCGATCTAAGATGGATATCGTAACGACATCACAACAATCGCATTTTGGCAGGTGAGGGCTCTAGTGTGCAGTTATAAAATTAGTCTCCGAACGCAGGAAGGTGTTGCAACTGTTTAGTGTGCAGTGCTTGTGATGGAGAAATGTCATCGTAATGGGCCTAGAAAAGCGAGCGATGCCCGACGCTGACCGTGTTAGCGACACTACTGCTCCGATACATAGCCGATGACAGATCAGTCATCTCCAATGACAGCTGCGATACGTTGCCGTTGGAAAACACTATGCACTCAGCATCGTCGTCCACCACGGCGCATCGACACCTTGCAAGTAGCTACAGTGACCTGCCGATAATTATTTGTTGTGTGCTACGTCGCCACAGTGCAGGCAATTAAACCATGTTGTGGGGTCATCACAGCCCGAGAAGATATACGCGTATGTATAAGCCAGCGATAGTCGGTGCTTAGTACATCACCGATGACAGTGCGTTGTGCGTGTTTTATCTCGGCGGTCAAGATGGTTGATGCCTCTCTGCTCAGCACCGCGTCGCTGTTGCCGAACAATAAGGGGGGCGTGCCTCAACTGAGGTGGGTGCGCGCACAAGAGTTACATGCCTCCCGTGGGGCGTTACCTATGGTTTTAATTGACAGGCGAACTCCTGCCAAACTCGTACATCGCGAAACCCTCCCCGAGTTGAACTCGGGAACATGCCAGCGACAGCAGCAGCCTGAGTCATCGCATCCAGCTACAGCAAGCGTAAATAGACCGTCTGGACCCCTTCACCTACATGACCGACGTAGAGTTTCAACGTCATTTTCGCCTTTCCAATACGTCAGTGCGCTGGCTGTGTAGCGAGTTAGGCGAAAGCTCTCGTCTGCGGAGACAGCGTGGAAGGCAAATTATCAATCAATCAAATCTTTATTTCCAACGACAGTTGGGGGTCCCTTAGGCGAAAAGTGGTAATAACACCACTTGAAAATGCCTAAGGGCCCACGTACATGACAGCGGTGTTAAAATACATACTTTCAAAAACAAATTTACAATAAGAGAAAAAAAAAAGATGCAGGTAAAAAAATTAAAAAGAGGTTGTGCAAATACAACAATCGAACAGTAGAACAAATGAGGATATATAAGTACACTCTAGGACGGTTGTGTTTTGGAGCTGAAATATTCGGAATTCATGTGAACACATAAAATGACGAAAACAATAAACGCGATATAAAGAGTAACGAAGCATTCTTGATCGTGTTCGAACAGTATATTATAAAAAAGTTTACACAAGAGTTAGAAAAAATTCACGTATTTGTTGTTTTTTTTTTGTAAACGTAGAAAATTTGGCGTCTTTCTCTTCATATTTGTTAAGTAGGGATGGCATTGTGAATCTAAGAGACTGCAAAAAATAGGTCGTACGCGAACAAGGAACAAGCCACCTGTCGGCGCTGCGGGTGCGTGAATCCGTGTAATTCATGCTTATGTTAGATGATCCTTTAATAAACGCTCTTAATTGTTCCTTTGCGAAGAAATAAGCATACGTTAAACGAAAATCGAATATGTGTTTCACACTGATTATTTTACAGCGAGCAAACAATTTACCTGTAGAACTATTGCGCGGGACGTTTGCAATGTACCGAAGTGCTCTCTTCTGCAATAGGTGAATTGTTTTTATGTTACTTAGGGTTGTGGTGCCCCCAGACTAACAGGTAGTAATTTATATGGGAAGAAAACAGAGCATGATAAATCTGAAGTTTAGCTTTTTCTGGAAGAAAGTGCCTACATCGTGACAGAACACCAGCAGCACGCGATAATGATTTGGTCAGTGATTCAATATGACAAGTCCATGTCATATGAGCAGAAAAAGTCACACCCAGAACTTTATGTTTCTCTACTATTTCAACAGGTATTCCCTCAAGCGTTAATGATTGGTTCACGTTGACCTCCATGCCTCGGGATCTGAAAAAAACAGCTTTTGTTTTTTTCGCATTTATTCGTACCCGATTAGCAGTGGACCATTGCAGCACATCTGAAAGTACACTTTGGGTTCCGGCAACAATTTCAGTTGGATTTTGTCCAGAAACAAAAATACTAGTGTCATCGGCGTAGAGTAGGAATGAGGCATCATTGTTTATCTTAACAATATCATTTATGTAGATAATGAAGAGCATTGGTCCTAAAATGCTTCCTTGAGGCACGCCACAAGAAATGGTTTTAGAAGAAGAAAACAGTTAGCTATTGAAACGCATTGCTTCCTCTCAGACAGATATGAACTAAACAATGCATTAGTTGCACCACGTACCCCATAAGCGTTTAACTTCCAGAGTAAAATGTAATGGTTTAGGGTATCGAAGGCCTTGCTATAGTCAATGAAAACACCAAGCGTAAACTTTTTTTCTTCGATGTTCTTAATTATCAATTCTTTTTGAGCTAACAGCGCAGTCTGTGTAGATTCACGACGTTGAAAACCATGCTGATACTCTGAAAGTATATTGTGTTTGTTAAACAAGCTATTTACGCGGCAGAATATTATTTTCTCTAATCCCTTACAGAATACAGGTATTATTGAAATTGGTCGGTAATTATTACCATCATTAATATCTCCACTTTTAAATATTACAGAAACTTTTGCGATTTTCATGAGATTTGGGAAACAGCCAGACTGAAAGACTAGATTAAGCACGTAAGCTAGAGAAGGAGCAAGCAGGTCAATTACGTGCTTAATCGGTTCTACCTGAAATCCATCGACATCGACAGCTTTACTGTTTTTTAGGGAAAGAAATGTACGTACTATTTCTGCTTCATATACATGTAGGTGCGAGAAAAATTGTATCAGCATTATGGTAAGCAATACGAGTATGAGCAATGCTTCCCAGTGGTTGCACTGCATTAGAAAAGTGCTCACTGAAGTGCTCAGCTAAAGGCACACCGGTTATTGTTATTTCCAATGGTTATTTCCGTTAGAGTATTCTGACCCGCTTTGCGATTCAGAGCCTGATTGATGGCTTTCCATACTTGGTTTGGGCGCCGTCGATAGATGTCAGAAAACATGTGGTTATAGTAGGAGGTCTTTGCCTTTTTCAATGCCGCAGTTAGTTTGTTTCTGTAAGTTTTAAAGGGCTCAAATTCCTTAATATCTCTTGTGCGCAAAAACTTATTAAAAAGGCGACTTTTTTTCTTGATCATTTTGATATGCTTCCGCCCTACCCAAGGTTTTCTTTTTCTGTTAGCTTTGGCGCTTATGTAAGGAAAAGATTTATTGTTATGACTAGTGAATATAGATAAGAATTCACGATAGCTCTCATTTGGGTCTAGCTGATCATAAACAGAAGACCAATCTTCCCTGAGCATACGCATACGGAATGAGGTCATATTTTTGTTAGACATACATCTATATTTAGCGATATCCATGACAAGTTATTTCTTTTTCAGTAGTTTTAGGAAAAGCAATAAAGACAGGACAGTGGTCACTTACGCAGGCGCATACCGTGCCAGCTGCGGCTACATCAGTGCCTATGCTGACGATAAACAAGTCTAGTATGGACTGGCAAGTTGTCGTTACGCGTGTCGGCGTATTAATGACAACTATTGTAGCCACAAGCGTAAAGTTTGTTAAGGAATTCCCGGGAGGTCAAATTATCCTTCAGAAGGTTTATGTTAAAGTCGCCACCTATTACAGTGTTATGGCGATGAAATGTTGAGTATTCTAATATTTCTTCAATAAATTCCAAGAATACACTCATATCACCAGACGGTGGACAGTAAAACGCCACATACATGTTGATATTGCTCTTTATGCAAAGCACTTCGTAGTCAGCTGTAATGCAGGTGAATTCCGGGATTATGTCGCAGAGCATGTGTTTCTTTACGTGCATTGCCACTCCGCCACCACGGAAGCCACTTCGATTGATAAAATAGTGATTGTAGTCAATCATATTTAGCATATCGCTTGCTTCGTGATACCACGTTTCAGTTAACATGATCACGTCGAACAGGAAGTTGAACTCGTTAAAGAATGTGCCTAACTCATCTAGCTTAGGGGCGGCGGAACGCACATTAAGGTGAATAGCAGTGAACATGCCCTGCGACTGCGCCGGAAGTTTAAGTTCACATGGCAGACAAAATCCTTGATACCACATCGCGTGTACAAGAAAAAGTAACACAGATTACAACCATAAGCACCCTAGGCAAGCTTGCTGAGGTCAGAATCTGTTTCAATGCGTACCACTTGACTGGACTGTGTCTTGCGCGCGAAAATCCTTCCATTCTTCGTCCACACAAACTGCCACTGATTCTCTCGTTTTTTTTTTTTGCAACTGCCTGTGCAAGCAGCCGCTTCAATGTCGGACAGAGCTGCTTATTCACGAAGATTTGTGGTTCGCTGGTGATTCCTACGCTACGATACCTAATGCGATTTTTTCAGGCTTTCTCGACGACAAGGTCCCGTTTCTGCTTGCTTCCGAACTGTACAATAACGTTCGTTTTGCCCTACTCACGAGTCGGTACTCGGTGGCACACTTCTATATCGCTAGCAGAAATGGGTTCGCCAATGACATCACCAATCTTGCCTACAAGACTAGTGATGTTTTCATTTTCCATCTCAACGAGCCCTTTTATTTCAACATTCGATCTGCGCGAGTATTGCTCACCTTGAACAACTCGCTTCTACAGTTCGACCCAATGACTGACTCATTTTCACTGCATTTAGCCTTCAGCCTCTCATTTTCCTTCCTTAAGCTTTCTCTCTCGGTGCGCCCTTCCATTAACTGTTGTTTCATTGTTTCAAATTGTTTTTCCATGAATTCCAGTCCCTCCTTCATTTGTTTCATCTCAGCACGTAGTTCGCGCAAGTCAGAGCGTGCATCACGATCCTTCTGTGACATCACAAAGAGTAGAAAGCGCAAAATGTGCAAAATAAATTCGATAAGCCAAATGACACAGTAAGTTGGCAGCGGTGACAAAGAAAATAAAACGCGTCTATAACAGACAGAAAAAACAGCACCAACCTACAGTACGACAACACCTTTGATTAGTCCGGCGCCTGCTGGTTGTCACCGCTGCCAAATTATTATGCTTTCGGAGCGCAGATTGGTGTGAGTAGGCTGCAGAGGAAGAGTTCGTGCGATCACTTGGCTCTCTCCGGCTTCAAGCGCCGTGCGTCCACCGTGTCCCAGCGGCAGGCCAGGTCCGGCGGCGTCATTGGAGTACTGGGGCACCTGCAGGCACCTAGGGTTCCAACCGTACCAGCCAACCTGTGGTTCGTTGGTTCCATTGTAGTAGTTACATTATACAGGAAGACTGAGAATTGACGCCAGGCTGCCTTCCGGTGCAACAGGTGCCGAAAGCAGTCTTTCCAGTTACACGGTACCGCTGCACTGTACGGGCAGAGAGGCGAAGGAAGTTACTTCGCCAACACGAACCGCCTCGGCCATCCGAACGTCCACCTTTTTAGGCGGCATGTGATTTGGCTTACGTACTGCGGGAGCAATAGCGTAGATGTGTGACTGTTGAAGGAAATGACTAGCGACTTGTTTCCTTTATCGATGCATGCCATCGCCGACTGGAAGAACTACGCCCGTGAGGTCATGAGGGACGAGCTGCTGGCGCGACCTCCACTCGGGGGCCCCGGGAAGATAGTGCAATTTGACGAGTGCCTTCTTCGCGGCAAGCGAAAGTACAATCGAGGCCGCCTAATGAAGGGCGACAACGTTCCACCGAGCCGCCAAAATTACGGCGATGTTAAAAGATCGTGCACCATGGGTCTTCGGCATGGTCTGCGCTACTAAAGGAGTGCTGCGACTTTTCAAGGTCGACCAACGAGACGAAGTCATTATTGCACCCAATGTCCAACCGGGGCCTTTATTCGCAGTAACGCATGGGTCGCATAGAACTGTATTCCAAATTTAGTAGATGTTCACGAGGCGACCCTCAATCTGCACTGAGAGGCAGTCAACCACAGCTTGAAGTTTTTCAGCCCCATCACGAGCGTTCAAACGCAAAAAATAGAAATTTATTGCCAAAAAGTGAATCACCACCTCGTCAGCGGTGGTGACAGGGTAACTGCACCACTGCTGGAGTCATTCCTGGCATAGATGTGGTGGTAATCAATAAACCGCCACGTACGCTGCCAAGACCATTTCTTGCGTTTGTTAGAAGCCACGGATCGCTCGGGCTACCCAGTACAAAGACTCTTTCCTGCAGTTGTTAGAAGCCGTCGCTCGGCGCTAGCCCGTCTGAAGGTGCATCACAAAGTAAAAGAAAATAAAGCGTAGTTTTCTTACCCTTGTATGCGTGCTTTCCGGCATTCGTGAGTGCTTACACGGTAAGAGCGTGGCAAACCACTACTGCGCTAGCAGACGCTCATCCGTCTCGCAGTCTTACTTTAGCGCGAGAAACGAGAGATCTGTTGAAAGCCCAATGCGAAAAGTTACTCTTGAAGAAAAGTTACTTTTTCTCTTGGAGAAATAAAATGAATCTTGAATCTTGAAAAACCAGGCGCACTCCAATCTGTTCTCGGAAATCGGAGCGCAAGCAGGTAGCGAGCCGCGCCATTTTAATCCAGAGGAAAGAGAAGGAGCAGAGAGCGATCTCTTGAAAGCCTAGTTCGAACACCAGCGCACACCGCTCTGTGCTCAGAAATCCTAGCGCAAGCACGTAGCGAGCCGCGCCAATCCAATCCAGAGGAAGAAAGAGGAGGGCGAGCGTCCCCTCGTGGTATAACGTGAAACGTATTGAACTACAAATTAGTCTAATACACATTCAGTGCACATCTTGTAAACTTCAAAATGCTTATAACCCACAATAATGTGACTAATATTATCGTACTAAGCACATTTATTTTATAACATGCTTGTACCAATAATGCACTCGGTTGAACGACAGACAAGTGAAAGAAGGTACGACCATGCACCGACCGTATGATCACGTGAGCCCCAGTTTGTCGACCGCCCATATGGCAATGCCCAAGAGATGATAGCCAGCGAGAGTGAATCTAGATAAACCAATGAAACTGGAGGCGTGCCGACGGACAAACTTTGTCTTGTTACCATTAGTTCTTTCATCTTGGGGCGTCGCCAGAGCTCGTGAAGGTCCCGAGTTTCGCCAAACTCGGCGCATCCTGCATAGCACCCCTGGTTTATATTTATCCGGTGACGGCTTTTCACCGCTTGGCACATGCTAAACGTTATTGCTCGGCGCAGGATATGTCTGCATGTATCAGTTGTTTCTCAAATGCTATCGATATTTCTTTCCGTTGTGTGTTGTCGCCGAACCTTGCATAATCCCATTGTATGCATCCAGCGAATACGCTTGACCCTTCGACGAGTCATGTAAAAACGACAACCCGCTTGACCAGCAGATAAGATTTTCAACGATCGCCGACTGTGCTCGCTGCTATCGTGTTAATTTGAGGGTCACTTACTTGTCTTGGCACAAGTTCGCCCGACAAAGAGTTAGTTTCGTGATTTACAGTTTAGCGACTGATTTCACTGCCGTCACTACAACGTGACAATATATTCATAAATACCAACATAAATAGATAAGAAAAGGCGTAATGTAACCTAACACTGCTAACGCATTAAAGATTGCGTCCCTGTGCCCCGAGCGCATTATTGCGTTAGCTATACCATGGTATTTCAATAACTTTCTAGAAGCCATGTATCTATGTCCGTTTTTGTCTAACCGTTTTTCCACCTTCCTTGGTCACTGTGTAGTCCGTAGTCGAATGGGCAGCGCATTGTATTGCTGTGGTGCAAGAACAGCGTTCGAACCAAATCAACGGGACAACACCGAGCCTGAGGCAACGTCCACATACGTACAGCAATTCAACGAACCTCTTTCTCGCCGACATGGGTATGTGTAGATGTCGGATTGGGTAGGTACCTTTGTTTTAAAAAACTGCGGCACTGACTTTCTGTACTGGGTACGTGCCACTCCGTCAGCGCTGGTCTTCAATGAACCTCTTTATTGCGAACTTGGCACACTCGGTATGTGCCAGTGGGAATGTGCCGCTCTGCAATGACTTAAATTATGTTATGCACTTATTAGATAATTTAAACATGTTAAGTTTACCTTATGCTGAGCGGAGTCGAACACACGTCCCAATTTTTCCTCAAGCACCACAACGCGACACGTTGGCAGGCTGCGCCACAAATGCACTGCGTATGTGCCGCTCTTTCATGAACCCCCCGACAACTTGGGTCAATGAGTATGCGCCACGGAGTGTGCGGCATTAGAGGGAACAACCATTCTCAGCGTTCGCCGGCACCGGCGAACCACACCTTTTATCTCGGAGTCCACACGCGTACTTCGCGGCAGCGCCACAAGATGGCGCAGCGTTTCCTACAATAATGGCGAGAGAGGAGTCCGGTTGCCACATGACGCGTTTATCAGCGTTTGAGCGTATCGCCGCGTCATGCATTTCGAAGGCCACATTACAGTGTATAGAATGGGGGAGTGGGTCCAGCGGACGCCTTAGCCAGCGCCGAGGGTGAAGCAAAAGACGCGGAAAATGTGGCGGCGCTGCCGTCGCCTTATTCTGAATCTCCGGCCAATAAACGTTGGCGCCGGCTGTTTCGGCAGCGCTCATTGGCGGAGGCGACCTCGCGGGCTGAGTAGCTGTCGTCTGCTCGACGCACCATCGTTGTAGCGTCTTTTGCGTTCTTTTCGTCGCTTGTTTTCCATTTTATTCGCAATAGATCGGTGGGGAATAATCTTAGTGTTACCGCCACCGAGTATCCGCCTGTCAAAGCTCAAGGCAGCCTGCGGTAGGGTCTCCGACGCGACAAGCGTCCGGCCGGCGAGCGGGCCGCTCATTCGGAAGAAATTGACGGTGGCGCCACCTGGATTTTCAATGAAAAATGCCTCAGCGCAGAGCCCTCGTTGGACCCACTCCCGCAATCTAGTACACTCTAGCCCCATGCAGGCTTTGTGTCGGCGGCCCTAAACGGCGTCGAGTGTACTTAAGGGAAGCGCGAAAGGGGAATCCGGCTGCAGTGCACACCTCGTGCGTAATTCGTTTGGACGGTGGGAATTAGCCGTGTCGCTATATTGATTCGATGCTAACGCATGACCATCGACAGTCATTGTGAGATGGACCCGCCGGGGTGGCTCAGTCAGCTACGTCGTTGCGCTGCTGAGCACGAGGTCGCGCGATCGAATTCCGGCCGCGGCGGCCGCATATCGATGGAGGATAAATTTAACGAAATGCAAAAACGCCCGTGTGCTTGCGTTGTAGTGCACGTTAAAGAAACCCACGTGGTCAAAATTATTCCGGAGCCCTCCACTACAGCGTGCCTCCTAATCAAAACTGGTTTTGGCACGTAAAACCCCAGAAAGAAGAAGAAGAATTGTGAGATGTATTCTACGGCAAATTTTTTTAACAAGCATTTATTATAACTTGCATAATGCGCACTCTTCTTAGAGTGCACTGGAAAGAGCGGCTTGATCCTCCTAGTAATTCTTCGCGCAGTAAATTGCTTAGTCAGAATGTGCTGGAAGGTAAATGTTATTCGGTAGTCTACTTTTATATGTCATATAAAAATACAGATATATATTCTTCTTGCATATCTACTATCGACAAAAAAAGTTTACGGACCACGGGATCTCAGAAAACGCGAAATATCCGAGCAACCTTTAAAAGTAGCCAGTAAAACCGTAGTTCACAATGTTGTTCGCATATACTAGTAGAGCCTGGAAATGGGAATACCAGGCTGCAGAAATATTCAGCTTTTTGTCAGATCCCTTGGTCCGAACACTTTTTTTTTGTCGATAGTGCGTATAAGGTATATAGCGTTATGTGTGACTGAGGGGCTACATAACCAAATATTGTTTTAAGCACATTTGCATCAATGTTGCTCTGTTCTCAACCATTTCGGCTGCCTGTAATGTGGCGCTGCTTATTTTAATATTGACACTACTACAGCTAAATTGATTCAGATTGCTGTCCGGCCTTGCTTTTCCACTGTTAAAGTACAAGCGATCGATGCATTTAGGTCACCGTTTCTTGTTGGGCCGACAGTATATGTATGTAAAACGATCCATGTGAAAAGACCTGTTTCTTGCCATTTGCGATGTAAAAACAACGTGGGTTCTTGTTTTTTTATCTCGTATGAAGATTCAAACTTCTGGAACACAGGTCGATTGATCATGGAAAAGCAATTTTTCGAGGGTTACCGTGGTATCTTCTAACCGCAGCACAACATCGCGCTACAGGAAAACGCCTTCATAGCAAACTTCGCTGCGAAAGTGAGCGTTGGCCGGAGAGAGACGTGTAGACTTTTCAGATTAAATTTGCGCGGAAAAAATGTTGACATTTCGCAAGAATAAAGCTGAGTCAATGACTTTTGCGAGGAGTGCTTTTGTCTGCAGTCATTCGATCGTCTCGCCTACATCTGGCGTCGGGTGATGCAAAAGGTAGGCACGTTCACTCTGCTGCTACGTAGCTTCACTTCATTCAAGACCATCCAGAGTTAAGGTATAACTTATACTGACTGTCAATCCATTATGAAAACGTTCCTTCCTCAGCAAATATAGCTGACGTTTGGATTCATGAAATGCAGTAGTCAAATACAGTTTGTATGTGTCCACGCTGAAAATACTTACTTTTCAGGTGATATAAACAGTCGTAATGTTCTATATTTAAATGGTAAATACGTTTTCGTAATACGCAGTTTAAAAACGCAAGGTATTGCTTTTCTTGCAGATCCACTTTTGCTGTTGATAATCTGGGTGCAGACACGTTTTATCTGAAGATGTCTAGACCCAGGCTATCAACAGCAAACAGGGCAGGGTGACGTTTTTATTTGGCCGTTATTAGTAGCGGTGGATGTCACTTAAAACACAGAATATGATTACCCAAGCCATACGTCAAACTAAAACGCTAAAAATCTGTAAAAACATATTCATTTGGTCCTAATTATGGTGCAAGAACACTAAGTTATAGAGAGCTCGCCGGATAAATAAGCTTAATCAAATCAACAAAACATTTATTCACGTAAATATACTAAACGTTTGTGCAAGTATCGTTACGAATAGCGGAAATTATTTATTCATTTTATTTGATGACTGTTTCTTCCTAATTCCGACAAGTATTTATTTTTGATTATATCTCTTTAACGTTCCAAAGCAACACTATTGCTATGAAAGACGCTATACTGGATGTCTTGCGCATCGATTTTCACCACCGGCGGTTCCTTAACGCTTACCGAAGTTTGAAAGACTGCGGACTTGTGTGACGTGGCGAAATCACAAGTCAATATCTGGCAAAGCAGTTCCTTTCGAGCACTTGCAATAAAAAATTCCGAGACTTCTTATTAAATGACACACTTCAAAATATTGCCCATATTTGATTGGTTCTTTTTAAACCTTGGCAGCATATAAAATTTTTCGGGCCATAGGCAAATAAGTTTTACATATGCAAGTATCCCTACACCCCCATTTTGTTTTACGAGAACACTGGCACTAGTATTCCTTCTATCGTTTTTAGCGAGGTGCCAATACTGCACACGCAACCTTGATTCTTCCAACTTTCCGCTTAGGCTGTGCTGTGAAAAATCAGCTTGAATCTCTATTAGCTTAATGTACACACGTGCGTACTAGGTAATCCCTCACACTTGTGGACAGCTCATCGCCAACCAATCCACTACCCGCCTTCAGTCAACGCTCTGCACGTGATCTCATGCACGACCGCCGATGAGGTCTACTAGTACAAATATTCCGAAACGGCTTGCTGCCAGCCGCACCAACCAGCTAGGCCTATAATCAGCCCCGTTTTGTCGGAGTCAGCCACAAAACTGGCGGTTTGATGCCGAGTGCGACATACAGGGATGATAATGCCATAGTTAGCCGGACTAGTGCGATCCAGTAGCAGCTCGCAGAATTTAGCCAGCACGCGGGTACGCATGTCACACATAGTGAAACTCTGGGAGTTTTTTTTTTTTTTTATTTTCGCACTCCAATGTGGCGGTGCGGGCCTTACACGTATAAATACAGTATTAAACGTAGTAAACCACGTTTAAGTACAATGACTAATGGTAATAAAGAAGATAATTTAGGAGAACACATCTCCTGTAAAAACTGAAAAACAAAAGAAAATAGGGCCTATGCCTGGGTAGATGTTCTGACTACATGCAAGACTACAAAAGGTTACGTGTTATTGAATGTAGTTTTTATCAGTATAACAAATATATTCTAGAGCTCCCTTAGGATATTCTTGCCTCGTGATTGGAGTACATAGACGTTCAGTATTACATATGACAACATAATTTCTGGGCCGATAAAAGGGGAAGGGTCACTGTAGAATACAAAATTCAACAAACTGTTAACGGAGCAACAAATTCTTTGAATTCGCAGCTTGAATCGGTCATTAGGCGACTTTGGCAGTTTTTGGTTCGTGGTTGAAACATGTCCGTTTATCCTAAAATTGCTTAGCTCTCCTGTTCAGTCGGGTTAGGGGGAACAACCTTCCCATGTCTTCTTTTAACCGCTTATGCTTCTCGCCTTAAGAGCGAACACTGCGCATAAACTAAGCGAAAGAACATGGCTTTCGCCTTGACAAAGGCCCGTCCATTTCACGAAACAAAGCCTCCTGCTTCACTCCTTTGCTGTTCTGCTTCTCTTTAATATTTCAAACCCCCCATTTCCCCGTCCAACTCCCCCTTCCTTAAAATTCCATTATCACCAGTGACTTAAAAGATGCAATTATACGGGATACCACTTTTCAAAATCAATTGTGTGAGTTATCCTTATTTCCTTCGCAGGTGAACCGTGGCCCCAAATACAGCGTAGTGTAGACATCGCCAAGCAATTCATTGCCTTCAACCGTCGTGAGAAATGAGGGCGCTCGTAAAATTGGATTGCGCTGTCCAGCTTCCCTTCCTGCTAACCATCGTCTCAACCATGCTTCTTACGACGACGGGAATTGACCCTCGTCTGATTCGAAACGTTGGCTACGCTTTCCGCGAAATACAGAACAACGTTCGCGAGCCTCTAAGCGCTGTGCTGTACTGTTTTCAAAAAGATCCCAGGCTTGAGGCAGAGATCGTGAAGACACTGCCAAATGTGACTACGATTACCCTCTGTGGCCACTGGAGCAATTCGAAGGTCCTTGCTGATGCCGGTGAACGTCGCATCACATATCCGCTGGTGCTGGATCTCGATTGGCTTGAAGAAAATTACATCGTTTTCAAGATTGTCAAACTTTTCTACACGTACTTCTTGGTTATTGCTCTAATGCCGCACAAGGAAATGGAGACGACATGCCCAAAGTATAGGCGACATGTCGAGTACGTTACCTGCGTGTCCGAGGTGGAGATAAGAGGATTTGATGAATTTCCCATATCGTCGACTAGGTTGTCCTGGAGTCAGCTTCGTGGCAAGACTCTCATTGCGGGACGTTTTACATCGACGCTTGAAAGGCACAAAAAGCCGGACCTATCGTCAGTCGAACAAATCCTCACTGCTGTAGGCGCGTCCGTGGCATGGATAGAAGAGTTGTCTGTGAAGAACCTGGAGGCGAACGAAGTCGAACGCTCAGATATCATACTTACCACACCGTACCTGAGCGACCGGACGACGAAGCGATGCTTCATACCCGCGCCGGTCACGCACACAGAGGTTTCCTTTTACGTTCAAGAGGGCCTAATCCCCCATTCTTCTCAAAGTCTTACGCGAGTATTCGCATTCGACACGAACTCCACAATTATGGGTGCCTCCTTGGCGGCGTTGGTACTCGTGATGGAAGTTTTGCTGGTGACTGTGTTCCTGTTATATACGCGAAGGAAACTGGAAGAGCCGATGGAAGGTCCCCTAACACTCGTGCTGTCCAGCCTCGCGTCAAAAGGTGCTGAGTTAGATCCAACATCAGTTCGGTCTCACGCCAGGCGAGTGCTGCTCTCGGCGTGGCTCCTCGGCTCCGTCTGTCTCGTAGTATACGCACAGTGTGTTTTCACTTCGTCGTTGGCGATCGAGAGACCTTCGTTAGGCACATTCACCGTCACCGACCTAAGAAATGCCTTCGCCGATGAAACTATGTCTCCGTGCATGGACTACGAGACGGCTTTTTTCCTCCACAAGCTCGAGCACTTCCTCTACGATTTTCTCTTCGTCGCGAAACGAGGTTCCTCCAAATACTACGTCTACACAGAAAACTTGACTCCCGCCTGCCTGCCAGACGTTGTCAATGGAAACGCGACTTACATCGCGCCAACACTTTCCGAGCGCCGACGCCTCCAACTATTCGGGCGTGCAGTCATCAAAGCCGACGAAGCAATTAGCAACGCAGTCGTGTCGACATGCATGCGGAAAAACTACCCTTACCGGTTCGCCTACGATGCGCTGCTAAGGCGCGTGTTCGAGACAGGCTGGGCGTTGCGAGATGGAAGAGCCCTTGGAAGTGAGCAGCGTGATTCGATAGAAGACAAGCGGGCGTTCTTCCCTCATGAGTTCACGATGATCTTGTGGATTGCAGGATGCTCTTTGTCAATAGCCACGTTTCTTATCGAGTGGGCTGTCGGCTGCTGTGCTAGCACACGCGAGGGCTATATTGGTTGCAGTGCTGCTTCACTGAAATGCGTTTGCGCAATTCACTGCGGACGCTCGAAAAAAATATCCAAGTGTGTACAGAGCACTGACATCGTACACAACGCAGAACAGCAACTGCCAGACGGCATTTTGCAGGTAGAATAGCGAGCGCGAGAAATCCGAAAGGCTTACCGGGCGGAATTCTCAAGAGAGTACTGGTACATTCAAGAATCACGAACCCACAGAGGTACTTGCTGTATTGCAATTGTGCTTCATTACAACTGCTTCATTACAACATTCAGCTAAATAATATCTGGTAGGAATCCCAACTACTGTGTGCAGCAAAAATGTCGGCTCATTGCTTTCAAATCACTCCACTCAAAGCACCTAGAGTAGAGCACCTCAGTCAACGCCTAATATCTTCTGAGCCCTGTAGACCTGTCTGGCGAAGAGTGTAAGCGAGTCTTCGGTTGTCGGAAGAAACAACGAGAGTTTCTTGCATGTTTGTCAAATAGCACTGGAAATGCAGCACATGTAATGTTGAAATTATGTGTCACATGTACCAATAAATATTCACCAAATAAAGCACTGTCGCATGTACTTTATTACGCAGGTCATTTGAAGCTACTTTCGGCGTTTCTCTTAGCATTCAGCGATTTTCTGATGCAAGCACCGATATTATCTATAAGCGTAGTGGGACGCCCAGCAGGTATCTGCGTATCACGGGAAATTGGAGAGATTGAGACTTGTTCTTGTCTACTGAACTGGTACAGACTCAATGTGAACGCTGTTTCGCGGACTGCCAAGGCAACCTCATCCAGCTAATTCAGATTTTTCACTCTAGAAGAAGCTAACTGAGATTACCTAGGAGTGTCGGCATGATGACATTTTTCAGAATAAAATCTTATAAAAATATTCGAGGAAAAGTACCTTGAATTATCGAATTGTAGATTAAATACTGGCTCATTTTTTAGACACATCTTTATTAAAGTTTGCGCGGGGTTCCTTTAGTAGAAAAAAAATTACGCTTATATATATTATTTCGCATGTCTTTCATGAGAAATAATATATATAAGCGTCATTTTTTAAGAGTCAGAGGGAAGACATTACCAGAAGAAAAGCTGCTGGAGAAGATGAAATAACAGTCGATTTAATCAAGGACAGCCTTAATACGAAATGCCTCACGACTTCAAGTGTACCAGAAAGCTGGTACAGCTTTCTGGTACACTTGAAGTCGTACTTGAAGTGGTACACTTGAAGGATGAGTATAGCGTTGGCGCTAGTAGAGCCAACGTTATACTCATCCATAAGAAGGGAGACGTTTTACAATTGAACAATTATAGACCCATTAGTTTGCTCTCAGTATTGCATAAAATATTCACCTAGGTAATTTCAAATAGAATCAGGGCAACACTTTACTTCAGCCAACCAAAAGAACAGGCTGGTTTCAGGAACGGATATTCTACGATGGATCATATCCATGTCATCAACCAGGTAATAGAGAAATCTGCAGAGTACAATCAACCTCTCTATATGGCTTTCATAGATTATGAAAAAGCATTTGATTCAGTAGAGATACCAATAGTCATAGAGGCAATGCGTAGCCAAGGAGTACAGCATGCATACGTGAACGTATTGGCAAATATCTACAAGGATTGCGCAGCAACCTTGGATTTTAACAAGAAAAGTAGAAGGTTACCTATCAAGCAAGGGGTCAGGCAAGGAGACAGAAGAAGTATCCAAGCTTTTTGACTGGGAATACTTAGGAGTGAGAATCAACGGCGAATATCTCAGTAACCTTCGGTTTGCACATGACATTGTCCTATTGAGCAGAAATGGGGACCAATTACAGCAAATGATTGAGGACCTTAAACGAGAAATTATAAGAGTGGGGTAGAAGATTAATATGCAAAAGACAAAGCTAATGTTCAATAGCCTGGCAAGGGAACAAGAATTCAGGATCCCCACCCAGTTAGCCTCTAGAGTCTGTAAAGGAGTACGTTTATCTAGGTCAATTACTCACAGGGGACCCTGATCATGAGAAAGAAATTCACAGAAGCATAAAATTGGGTTAAGCAGCATACGGCGGGTATTGCCAAATCCTGACTGGGAGCTTACCACTGTCGTTGAAAAGAAAAGTGTACAATCATTTCATTCCACCGGTGCTAACATATGGGGCAGAAACTTGGAGGTTAACAAAGAAGCTCGAGAACAAGTTAAGGACCGCACAAAGAGTGATGGAACGAAAATTGTTGGACCTAAGTTTAAGAGACAGGAAGAGAGCGGTGTGGATCAGAGCACAAACGGGAATAGCCGATATTCTAGTTGACATTAAGCGGAAGAAATGGAGCTGGGCAAGCCATGTAATGCGTAGGATGGATAACCGGTGGACCATTAGAGTTACAGAATGGATACCAAGAGAAGGGAAGCGCAGTCGAGGATGATGAAGAAGTTAGGAAATTCGCAGGTACAAGTTAGAATCAGCTAGCGCAAGACAGGGGTAATTAGGAGATCGCAGGGAGAGGCCTTCGTACTGCAGTGGACATAAATATAGGCTGATGATGCGATATTATTTCTTATGTGTATATTTGGATGTTCCCAACTCCACGTCTTTTTAACTGGGGAGCTTTTAAATAACTACTGCTTTCAGTTAACTGCTGTAGAGTGACAGTTCTTTAACAAAATGCAGGCACAACACGTCACCAGATGCTCATAGAGGGACGAAAAATGAAGTGCTTAGTGTGATAGTACGTATAGTACGGCGACTTGTGTTAAAGGAATGGGAGCATGGTGAGACTGGCGAAATGATAGATTGCTTTGCCTAAATTGAGAAACCAAATCCCCTTAAAGTGAGGCCTTCTTTTAATGACTGGAAAATATTAACCAGCTGTTGCCTTCACTATACGTTTACTCAAGAACGGGTGCCTCTGCACATCATCCACGGCTCTCCTGCAGCGGAATTATTCGAAACAGTCCTTACTAGCGTCGGTCGCCCTCCGTCGAGGCTCCAACTAGCACTGTTATCCTTCATATAGTTGTGTTCGAACTAAATCCTCGAATTAAATACGCATCGAATGGCAAAGACTATAAAGTTCGCATTTAAAGTTTTCAATATTGGCACACCCGCCCAAATAACCTTAAAAATTCAAAGGAAATATCTCATACAAAGAAGCATGAAAACTTCTTTCAGTTTTCACAGCAGAACATATGCTGGTATAGCGCGTTAGAGCGTAAACGCTGCTTCTGCCACTGCCACCTGCCAGGCTTATGCAAAGTAACCTGGTTGGCGAGCCACCTGTCCCTCTAATGTAAGTGGGTAATACTGCGTGGGGACCCTCGGGTCCCATGACCGCCGCATGGGCAGCGAACGTCGCGTCAAACGCATGCGTGCCAGGGAGAGTTGGGAGAGGGCAAACTTTCCTTCCGTGGACGGCGCGCGGGAATCGCAAGCGCTATCAGCGCCACCGGGTGGGTCACATGAGATCCCACTGATATCGCCCGGCTCTTTGGTTTCCAGCAAGCGGCGACGGCGGAAGTCTGCGCCGTCGCTCCCGTATTCCCGCACGTGGTGTCAACCGCGTTCTAGCCGCGGCAAACGCCGCCCCCCCCCCCCCCCCCCCCCGTATTCCCCAGTTGGTAAGTCGGAAGCCCTTCTTTACCTATAGTCGGGTACAACTTTAGAAGGCAGCGGCATTTGCCCCCTCAAAGGCGGATGCATACGAGTCTCCACCAATGGGTGCGCACTACAGACTTGCGTCATGAGCCGGACGGCCGGTGTCCCCGCCGACGGAGAACATGGCAGCCCGCGCTTCAAGCCGGGGCGAGTCGCGTCAGCGGGACTGTTTCTTTAGTTGCGGAGTAAATCGGCTGCTGCGCTTCGGTCATCTGGGCGGGGCCTCTCCTGTCTTCTAAAGTTGTACCCGACTATAGTGTATTATTATCTTCGAGGGAACCCTCAGCGATGTCAGCTATAGCTAGCTGGCCTGCTCGAAGTGTTAGTTGCAGTCGTAATAAATGCTTTCCGAGTGTACACGTGGTTGTCTATTGTTTCCTCGAGCTTGTACCGGACCGCGGTTGATGCGTAGGCATGCGCCAACCGCGGGGATCGGTGTGTCGAGGCAGAGGGCCGTCGGCAATCCCTCCATATCCCGACAACTGTAAGAATGCCTATACTCAACAGGCGATATCTCAAGCACGAGCAGAGAGCCTGCAAAAGCGGGCTTTCAGAGCCTCTCAAGAAGCTATGGGAAACACCCCATTAACCCGGAATGACCGGCTCAGAACACTCGAACACTCAGAAGACGATAAACGCGAAAGCATGAGGGATCTGAAAATGGAGGCCCCCAATTAAATATTAATACTAGTACACACAGTAAGTTCTTTCCTCCAGTTTATATCGTCACAGTGTCGTAGATGCGGCGATGGATCAGCAGGTATCTTTTTCATAACATATGTAATACATGGGAAGCTCCATCTTGAATTTGATCAAAAGGTGCGCTTTATGGAGTAAATGTCCTTCAATTGCACCCAAACTTACCTCTCACGACACGGTATACTCAGGATGAATCACACACTCTGCCGCATTGTGTGGTATCGTGGCCACGCCTATTGCTCGCAAACAGCTATTACTACGCACATATCGATCAAAACACATAAATCGCCCACATCTCCTCAGCGTGACTGGGGATGCAATACCAGAGATTATTTAGTCGCTTTTTTTTCTTCTCGTACCATTCTTATTGCGCAAAGAACAACCGACGTTTTCTAGTGCCCAACAAATACATATTCTCGTCACGTAACTATCTCGCTTGCAATACTATAACCACATTTCGAGTGCGCTCTTTATATATAACCCTCAAAGAGTGTCCATTTTCACGTAATATTTAGCTTCAGTTATCAAATGTAAACGACGAAACACAATCACGCGCGGTGGATACTGCAATCCACCGTCTGGAACAAATACAAAGAGCTACTTTGAACAGCCATGTATTGAAAAGCTGTCGTGCAAAAAGGCGAATATTGCAATTACAGAACTCCACACTGACCGTAAGAAATTATACATTCCCTAAGCTCCTGGTCACCTGCGCAAGAAAACAAGCGCTTCGTTGAGCACTATTATCGAGGAGGTAAGCATCATAAAAACTAACCCTGGAATTATTCAATATATCAGCTGATTCTAGCTTGACGATTATCATTATACAAAGTAATGCACAGTCCATGCTTACATAACAAAATATGGCGCAATGAGCGGCGGCAGATATCTTGTAGAGTCTTCCGTGTCCTGTGATTCAAGCTTAGTGTTGGCTATAGACAGAATTACTCTTGCAGTAGTCGTCTAGATATCTAGTCGCCCAGTAACCGCCTAGTAGTCGCCGTTTTCTTTGCTACGTCGTATAGGTGCTGCTTCTTTCGTTTTTGAAGTTACTCGATTCGCCGATGTAGGTTGGGTTACAATCTTTTCAAGGGATCTCTTACTACACCTGGATAAACTTCGCCCTCGATGGGGTCCTTTACACGCACTAGCTGGCCGTGAATGTTTCTTTAAAACATATCAGCTTTTAGTTACTAAAATTCTGGCCAGCGCATCCCTTGGCCCACGCGCTCGTTGGATTGCGACGCGGTTTTTCTTCTGAGGAGCCTCTTGGCGGATCGACGCTGAAGCCCGACGCTCCTGTTGAGTCCTGATGAGTTCTCGTTACGCAAAACGAGCTTTGTTATCAGACATTCGTAAAAAAATATTTATCTACGCGCTTACTATACTGGAATCAAGCACACAGCGAACACGTCACGTTATTAACACGGCACGGGGCAATCAACAAGACAACTTCCCAAGCTCATTGCATCATCTTTCCATTATACAATCATAGAGTCCGCATCTTTGTTACATTAAACAAGGGGCCAAGTTGCCAAAGGTCAGAAAAATATTAGTAGCAGATTTTCTTTGAAACGTCAGTAGAAATCACTACATCCTTTATGCTGACGAAATTGGTATCTTCAAATTTTTGCGGGCACTGATCCGATTCCTATTGTTAGTTCTCCGATGTGTCATCTGCGAATCAGTGAGAAGAGAAGAAGAAATAGTTTATTGATGTGAAAAAGTGGAGAGGTCGGCCGGAATGTGGAGCATCTGGCCTGCTACTCTACGTAAGGGAAGGGGAGGAGGGGAAGAAAGAGGGTCACAATGGAGGATGATAATGGGAGGAACTAGGTGAAAGGACACATTGCACAGATGATTATCACAAGCGTGAGTCCAGGCCCGTGTCGCCTAAGAAGCGTGAAAAAGCACGCATTGTCTCTGTGTCTGACAACTCTGTGGCCCTGCGCCTAGCAAGAGGTCCTCCGACAGTGGTCTATTATATAAATGCCTCAAGGTGGCTGCCAGTGTGAGTCTTTCGCGTGCATACTCAGGGCACACCACGAACTCATGGTCTATAGTCTCTATAACACCACACACTGAACATTCCGGGGAGTCTGTCCGTCCAATTATGTGCAAATATTTGCGCGTGGAAGCGACGCCTAGTCGCAGTCTGTGTATCAAGCATGTGTAAGGGCGTGGAATTCCACGCAGAACAGGAAATTGCATATCGGGATCCAGCCTTTTAAGGCGAACGTGACGAGCGTCTGGCTGGGCCCAGTATGTTTTCGTCGCACTCCTCATTAATTTCGACAGGAGGCATGTGATGTCTGGTCTAGAGAACGGCACTACAGTTCGCAAGCCATTGCTGAGGGCGCGCTTTGCTTCAGCATCGGCCATCTCATTACCATTGAGCCCACAGTGTCCTGGGATCCATTGTAACACTATGCGGTGGTGTTTTTCTTGAGCGCATGAAAGTAGCTCGGCGATCTGCAGTGCCAGAACCTGATATGCGGTGTGGCGCAGGAAGCATCTCAAAATTTGCAGCGCGGGTTTTGAGTCCGTGAAAATGCACCACTCTTGAGGTCTTTCCCCAAAGATGTGGCGAATCGCTTCCCGTATAGCCACAAGCTCTGCAGCGGTTGAAGTTGAATTATGATCTAGAATGAAACCTCGAGTCATCTGCTGGGCTGGTATCACCACAGCTGCTGTCGATGCCGTTGATGACGCGGACCCGTCTGTGTAAACATGAACATAGGTCTGGTATTCTGACCAGATGTATGCCAAAGTAAGTTGTTGTAGTCCGTTAACGGGGACCATTGATTTCTTTAGTATGCCGGGGACGTTCACGCATACCGAAGGTTGAACCATCACCCACGGTGGTTTGACGGGGTCATATGGAAGGGCATAGCCTGATGTTATGTGGGGTAGATGGCTGCGGAGTGCACTTGTGAAACTGCTGTCCGACCGCTCATGTAGAACCGACGTCAATGGATGGCAATGGTGTCGTGTAAGTAAGCGTAGATATACTCGAAGTGGTTCGTGGGACAGGTATACCGATAATGGGTATACGCGGGCTTCCTCAATTGTGCCTTTGTTGGAGGCACGCCGTGGCAAGCCGAGGCATATTTTGAGTGCCTGCGCTTGAACGCTCTCTAATGTCCGTAACCAGGAAATACTCAAGTTTGAGAGTATCGGGAGGCTGTATCGAATGTAGCCTATAAATAGAGACTGATAAAGTCGTAGTAGGGAGCCTTCCGTGGGGCACCATTTCATGCCTGCTACGAAGCGAAGAACATCGCAAAACAGATTAAGTTTTTGCTTCAACATATTCACATGCCTCGACCACGACAAACCACGGTCAATGATAATGCCCAAGAATCTGTGGTGGGAGACATAAGGTATTATAACACCGTTAATGGAGATCGGATAGCGGCAGACGGATTTTCGCGTGAATGCAACCACAGCACATTTCTCAGCAGCTAAGAGCAAACCCTGACGCCGTATGTATCGTGAAGTAGATGACACAGCACGTTGTAATCTCGCACGTAGTTGTGGGCGTGTTGTACCAGAAGCCCAGATGCAGATGTCATCTGCATATGCACTGATGTGGATGTGAGCTGGAAGTTCGCTCACCAGGCCAATCAGGGCCACATTAAATAACGTTGGGCTGAGGACTCCTCCCTGAGGAACTCCACGGCATACCTGATGACGATTAGTATCTCCGTCAGGCGTGGACATGTAAACGAAACGGCCGCTGAGATAGCTCACAATCCACAGATAGAGCCGGCCGCCAATTCCCAAGTCATCTAGGGCATCGAGAATGGCTTCATGAAGGATGTTGTCGTAGGCCCCTTTGATGTCTAAGAAAACAGCGGCGACAAGTCGGCGTCGATGTTTTTCATGTTCCACTGTCGTAACGAGGTCAATGACGCTGTCAATCGAAGAACGACCTCGCCGAAAGCCGGTCATCATGTTCGGATAAAGATCATTTCTCTCCAGAAACCATTCGAGTCTCGCCAGGACCATTTGTTCCATAACTTTTCCAACACAGCTGGCTAATGCAACTGGCCGGTATGAGGCAAGCTCATAAGGAGTCTTTCCTGGCTTCAAGAGAGCAACCAGGCGGCTGATCTTCCACTGCTCCGGAACAATACCGGTGACCGATGTGTCATTGTGATAATTGAGCAGCGCAGTGCGACCAGCCCTGCCAAGGTGAGAGAGACGAATATGAAATCCCGTCAGGACCAGGGGCAGATGAATGGCGACACGACGCAAGAGCAGCCTCTAATTCAGGCATCGTAAAGAGCAAGTCGTAGTGGTCACTGGGGGAAGGTGGCGCAAAAACCTCGAATTGAATTGAGGCTGGCTGAGTTGTGCCCACAATAATCTTGCAGAAATCGTCCGCTACCTCTACATAAGTGCGACGCTGGTAAAGGGCCTGAGCACTGAAAGGGTACCTTTCTTGTGGGGGAGAATGCAGGCTCCTGACTACATGCCAAATACGTGACAGCGGCTTGCGAGGATCCAGTGATGAACAGAAGTTCCTCCAGCGCTTCCTTCCTAATTTCTCGAGATGGCGCTTTATTTTTCGTTGAGCTCGGCGACAAAGGGCGAGATCGTACGTAGATTTCGTCCTTCTGTATTTCCTTTCAGCGCGCCGTCGGACTGCGCGTAACCTCTCGAATTCCAGCGTCGATAGGAGATCCCGGCGTAGGTGCACATATGTTCCGCGTGGCCTCATCGAGGGCGGACGTGATCAAGCCTTCTATTTGGGTTGGTGACTCGAGATCCGCACAGGAATTCTCCACGAATGTCTTAAAGGTGGGCCAGTCTGTGCACCGCACATGAGACGAAGTAGGTGCGAACCACTTCACGCAGATATACGTTGGTATGTGATCGCTGCCATGTGTTTCCACATCACTGAACCAGCTAATAGAGGACTGTAGTCCTGAGGAAGCAAACGTCAGGTCCAAGCAGCTACTATAGGATGTGCCACGCAGAAACGTAGGAGAGCCATCGTTGATATTGACGAAATCCTGGGAGTGCATAAAGTCGGACAGGGCTTTGCCTCGGTTATTCATTACTGCACTTCCCCATTGGGGGTGATGAGCATTGAAGTCGCCCACAATAATATGAGGAGCTGTACAACTCTGGATTGCTGAAGACAGGTACGAGAAATCAATGTGATCGCTGGGTGGAATGTAGCCGCCGAGTATAGAGAAGACCCGTCCTTTAAGCGTTAACGTCAAGCAAATGTAGTGGTTCGTGTTATGGGGCTGTAGGACATGGCGGTAGTGTTAGATATCTCGGCGTATGCACACTAACACCTTGCTGGTTTCATCAGCTTCTCGAGACCACAGCAATACATATCCAGAAAGGCGGAAAGCAGAAGGCATGTTGGGCTCACATATCACAATCACAGGGAAGCGGTATTTCTGGACGCGCTGTCGGAAGTCACTCAGGCAACCACGCAGACCTCGGGCATTCCACTGCATAACTACACTGCGACGTATGCGCATCGACACAGAGGAGGGGCTGTGTGGTAGCGCCATAACGAATTAGTGCAGTGCCGCCAAGAGCGGCTCAATTGCGTCCAAAAACTGAACAACAACCCTTGCTGTTGGCGTATTGAGGCCTGAAAGCAGCGTGCGCATGGAGTGTACAAGTTGTTTCAGAAGAACGTTCACCTGCTGGCCTTCCGGCTTGTCCACATTGTCCGCTGGAACGGCATGGAAACTTGGACGCATTGGTTCGACGACCTTGGATGACAGAGCAGGCCATTCAACATCAGAGGAGGTGGATAATATACCTGCATGTTTCTGAACCACCGTGGTAACATGGGGCGCTGCAGCAGGCGGTGTCTTATTCTGTAGCTCAAGACGTTGAGGCACCTGAGCTGAGAGTTTCTGTGATGGTGGCTCAGCCAAACTAGTGGCGTGTGACTTTGAGCGTCGGCTTCGGGAACGACGTTTGCGGCGACGAATAGACGCAGCCGCTTCTTGGTGACTTGAGTTGTCTTTCACCATCTTCTTCAGGATGAGCCTCTCGTTCTTCATCATAGGACAGTCTTTAACCGTCGCCTCATGAGCACCGAAGCAGTTGGTACACTTGACAGTCTCTGTCGTGCAAGTATCATGCTGGTGTGAGCCGCCGCATCGACGGCAGGATATTTCGTTTCTGCAAACAGCAGTCACATGGCCAATCTTGTTGCATTTGTGGCATTGAACAGGCCTGTGAACATACAGACTGGCAGGATGCCGCACATAGCCCACCTTGACGTGGGATGGGATAGAGTCGGTTTCAAAAACTATTTTAACACACCGTGATCGGTGAATCAGTCAGTATCACAATACAGTGACTCCAGAATTCCTCGCGTGGTGCGTGCTTTTAGAAACAGCATGCTGCTCAGGGAATCCGGATCACTGGATCTAACTAGTAAAAAGGGACCTTGTTCCATCCTTCAACAAATATTTGCAAGATCCTCAGGCAACGCCTGGTACCTGAAGTGTTCAGTGTGTTTTGAACTATGCTGAATTCTCCAACTGATAAAAACACTCATCGCACGTGGCCTGTGCGCAGTATACATTAATCACGCTTTAGCAGTTGTCTTTTGAGGAGGTAGTAGTTGAAAGTAGCATAACAAAGCAGATTGTGACGTATATTTCCCGGTAGTTTACAGTGAGTCTGCATATGGCTTGGCTTCCATGCATTTTTCAACTCCGTAAGCAAAAGCTCAGCAAAAACTGATGTAAAATCACTTCATTCTATGCCCAAGCTTATAAGTCTCGTCACTTCTATATTAGGTCCGCTGCTATTCCTCCTATATATAAACGATATTATAAATATACGGCTAACTCCAGACATGGTTTTATACGCCGATGATACAAACGTTTTTTTCTCCGGCAAAGATATTGATAGCTTAGAAAAGCAAGCAAACAGATGGCTTCAGCACTTATCAATATGGTTAATAGCAAATAAGCTTGAACTAAACACCAAAAAACAAAATATGTTACTTTTCGACCAAAAAATAAAAGGGTACCCCGTGACATTCAAGTAAAATTTCGGGGAGATTTGATTGAACGGGTCACATGCCAAAAGTTTCTTGGTATTATCTTTTGATGAAACACTCGACTGGACATATCACATAAACAAAGTTCGCACCGATCTTACACGCTCAATTGGAGTAATCGGGAAAATCAGATGTTTTTTGCCAATTTGGGTAACAAAGCAACTGTATTATTCCCTAGTATACTCGCGTATTCATTACTGTTTATTAATATGGGGAACGACTACTAAAACAAACAAAGAAAGCATCCATAAATTACAGAAGAGAATAGTACGGATAATCGAAGGTGTTCGCCCTAGAACGCATTCTACTCCGCTCTTTCACAAGCACAACATATTAACGTTTGAGAACATCATATACAAAAAAATAGCGGCAGTTATATATGATAAATTGAAGTCTAACGCGGTAGCATTTCACGATGCATATTCTCAAGGGCATCATACATACAGCTTTATACGTATCACATACTGCAGTGAAAGAATGCGGACAAACTACGGAACACAAAAGTTGACGCATATGATCCCTAAACTACTGAATGTACATCCCACAATTATCACCATCGTGCAAGAAAGCCGCTCAGTAATTGCGTTTAAAAAGAAAATACACACGTATCTACTAATGCTTCAAAAGTGACTTTTTTTCTAGGTGGCATCTCTCAAGTTGTTAAAATTGACGTGATTCTGTCACATTTTCATTTAGTGAATAGTAATAGCATGGTCCTGTATTCAACAAGTCTGGATATTTACACATATTCCTTGCTTTGTCTCTATAAAAAAATGTTATAATACGCTATTGTTATCAACTGAGTCTTGCAAACAGGCCTCGAAACGATGTTTTATGTACTGTCATCAAAAATTGTGTAACTGTGGCTGCTTGTTCGTTTCTAATTTTTTAACATGTATACATCACTGATCCTTGTGCACTTTATTGACTGGGACAGGTTACAGCACTTTGTCAAGCATTAAATTGCCTTTTTGCTAACCCTGCTTCTTATCTGACATGTATGATCAATGTACAGTACACTGTACTCTGTAACTGATTGATTGATTATTGATATTGAAATAAACTTCACATAAACTTCAATAGGCATTGTGAGTAAATTATTCATCAATAGGCACCATTTTCAAAATCAGTAGGCTCTCTGGTAGATAATAAAATTCAGCCTAGACACTTAAGACTACTTACGTGTGGGAATACGAAAGCATCATAATCGCTTAGGCGAAATGTTTTCGACATGCATTAAAGTTCCTTCTGCTGAATCGCTGTGTGTGTTTTCGTATACGGTGTCCACAGACCCGAAACATTCGGACCATTTTTGCTGCAGAACGACGGTATTTTTCTTTTTTTTTCCCTTGCTTCGTTTCCTCAGGCGTGCTTCCTTGGGCGACTACGTTCCACAGCTGCGGTTCAGGTAGACGCTTCAGAGCGCATCCCAGTAGACAAAGCAGCGATGAAATCGGAAGAGCAAGTGACGCTCGGGAGGCAGTGACGTGACGTGTGCAATGACGAACGCACTATACACACCTCCTTTTATACACTCATGATTTGGGGTCGAGAGTGGATCGCAGTAGACACAGCACCGATGAAATTCGAAGAGGAAGTTACACGTGGGAGGGAGTGACGAGAGCAGTGACAGAATCAGTGACATGACGTGTGCAATGACGCACGCACTATAGGCACGACTATAGATAACCATAATCGTCGAGCCACCGTGGCGTCGGGGAAGCGTGCTCGTCTCGCACCCCGGAGGCCCGAGCTGGATTCCCACCCAGACCGAAATGCACCAAATTTTCTTTTCAATTCTATTCGAGCACTTCTCACATGTTTTTACTGTTCGCGCTGTCTGTCATTTTTGGTACCATCTTTCGGTCACGCCGCCGACGACAACGCCAGATTTCAGCGTAAAAGGGCACATCATGCTTTCGCATTAAAATGTTTCTCAAAGATTTAAAACTCTGCGGTGGCGTCATTCATGTCTACAGGCACACCTTTGTCATCGTTCCAAGCTCGTGCCTTCCTAGTTTCCTTTCGTGTTACCGGGGCGGTGGCACCATCGTGCGTTGTCGGCAAAACAAGGTGCCGTTCTTCAATTTGAATTTCACTTTTGTTGTCTCATCGTAATGGGGAGGCCGCGTGTAGTGCGCACTTCCTATGAGCAGCGCGCCTACGAAGAGCGACCGCGAGAACAGATGCGAGAATGCAATCGACAGCGACGGGTGGCAAACATCGATGGAAGTCATTCCCGAGAGGCGTGCGAGACGACGCAAGACGTGTGCTAAACAGCTTCACTGGTCATCCACCTTCACAAAGTGGAATCGCTCTTGATTTTTACAGCGAAGCTGTATAAGCCCAGGCGATTTGACTGTTTGTGTGCAGAAACCCCTAGGGCCCTCTAAGGAGTCGGGGAATGAGTAATGTGTATGGAAGCCTTTTGTATCATTAAAGTGGAACCCCTGGTGCTCTCTATGAAGTAGGACGAGCATGGAGAGAGAAAGCCAGGTTCTTTCACCTAGAAGGGCGCAATCAACCACGTGTGCGCGACGTAGGTATACTGTCACAGAGAATCGTGTGTGCCGCCCCGAAACCGCGTGTTAGTGGCGGAGGAGTCATTTTCGCTCGGACGTTGCCATGGCACGGCCGCGCGTCGAGCGTGCTTCCAAGGAGCAGCGAGCGTACGAGCAACGACGCCGCGAGCAGCGGTTGGACTGCAACTTTCGCCGTCGGGCCGCCGATGCGGTGGCGTTCGAAGAGCGCGTCAGTGCTGCCGAGTGTAACCGTCGCCGGCTTCCACGCGTCGTGCCTGAGGTGGTCTTGTAGCGAAGGCTGCGGGGCGGGGCACACAGCTTAGTAACAAGTTTGCATGTGGGTATGAGTGAAACCTACTACGGCTAAATATAACATGCACAACAAACATAGTATGTTAAACTCTGTGTTACATACGAAATGATACCGACGAGGCCACCCCTATACACAGCTACGCTAACCATCCACCATCAAAGGGTGGAATGGAGCTCACGTTTTTCTGTATAGAATACGCCAAAAATCCTAAATTCCAAATCCTTGTTCCTTGAATCGCCAAATAGTTAAAAAATTAGTGGAGTAGGAAAACTGCAAGGGGCCCTTGGGCTCTCGAAACGTAAATTTTTCTTTTTCTTTCCTTATTTTCGCGAGCGTTTGTTTTTTCTTGCTTCTGCATGTATCTCCCTTGCCAAACGGTACCTTGTCAAACTCTCGAGGACATATATATTCGCGAAAACGACACACGAAGTGCAATAACGAAGCTCCGGCCATTTCTGAACCTGAAGTCAACACATGATCCTTTGTACATTTCCCTCCTTAAGTCAACCAAAAAGCACCCTCCCGCCCCCCTTCCCCAGAACTGAGGCCCGAGGTTAACCACGTGGAAGGCGGTACAGTGGACATTGATTAATTCTTAAGTACTAGTATGTCCCGGAAGCAAACTATACAGGGTCATTGAAGGAAAACTCGAATAGTTTGAATGCGAAAGCACGCTACTTCACTTATTTCGACCCAAACCGGCTCCCCACATGCCTGCAGCAGTTTCATGCCACAGAAGCATTGTCTGTGGTAGCACGTGAAAATGCGGTAGCACACACAGCCAGTTGCAACAATGAAGCATAAGCTTGGGCTGGTAAAGGAAGCTGTGTATGGCGAAGTGGAGAGTGTGACGACGTAATGTTAAAGAGGAGGCACTGACGAGTGGATTCTCGAGGATATTCAGCAATTTTGCAAGTCATGGAACCTTGCTCTGCCTCGCTGGCATGTCGGGGATGCTGATGGGTTACATGGAAGTGAAGGGCGTTAGCAGGTAGGTGTCGGCAATCGAGAAAGAGCATCGGCGTCAACGTGCTTCATTGACGCCGAAAACCATAGACCCGCCTAATAGATGATGCGGATGTCGTATGCTAGTAAGCGAAGCAGTCAATGGCTGAGGCGACATGACGGATCTTTCAGTGCTGACAGCCAACAAAGCCGATGGTCACCGTGGGCATGGTGGTCTGTCATAGCGTCAAAAGGATTACCATAAAAAGCTGACAATACTGAGTGAGAGCCCAAATGATGACCATGAGATTATTATTGCATAAGCAATCTTTGGCGAGAAGTCCACCAAATATGTCTGTCCCGCGGTAAGAGTAACGGCGTAGATCTGCACAAAAATGCATAGTTTGCGAAGTTAAGACATTTGATAGTTATAATAGTGTATATGTAGATCATTGGTTGCTTTATATGCAATAAGGAACCATTGAAACCAAAAATATAATCAGAGAGAATACCCACATGATCACATTTGTGCATACTGATATGGATAGAAAGGGCTAACTAAAATTTTGGGGTGGGCGATGTTTATGAGCCAATAAAGAAAGAAACAAAAAGCAGAAGAGGACAAGAAGGAATGAGGAGTCTGTGGAAGAAATAGAGAAAAAAGAACGTATAAAATGACATCATCCGAGTAAAGGAATACACTATAGGAAAGATGAACTGCAAAAGTGCACGGGAGAAATGTGGCCTACGGGGAAAAGACACACGTAGCCAAAGAGGGCGGCCCAGCTACGCTCTGGGACGACGAGGGACAGAATCTGGAGACCGAACAAGACGGGTAGAGCGTAGAGACGGGGGCAACCCAGTGGAAGCTGCTCTTCAGCGGCCGCAACTCGCGAGCTCAGCAGGCTGTCCAACCGAGACCTCATAGCAACAGGCTGACGGAGCCGTTTCCTGGACTCCCTGTGACTACGATCCGCAGGCTGAGCAGAGTCGGCCGGGCGATCCAGGCTCTTCGGTCACCCTTCTGCCCTGACTGCCTTACCAGGTCAACCGTAAGCCGAACGTCGGACAGAGCGACGTCGAGTCTACGATGCATCGGTGGGCCCAACGACGATTCCTTGAAAGCAGCGACAACTAGGCAACGCGGCTACGTCGATGGACTTGATGTAAATATTTTGAACTTCATAACACTTCGTGTGTAAGGACTTTATAGAACATTTTCAATTAACTTGGTTTGTGTATAGTTTGTCGTGTGTTAGGTTTTCGCTATTGGGCTTGTAACGTGTGCTTTCTTGATATATGGATCTTTTTTATGCTCACGTCCCATAAAGGCTTTTCCTAACTCAAACATTCCTTGCGTCGTGTTTACTACCATGGGAACTTCGCAGTCATTTGAAATTAGAAGGTGGGCCAACTTGGAATTTGGGGGTTGGCCAACGAACATTTTGGGGCGGCCTAACCTTAAATTTGGGCTTGGCCAGTTAAGTTTAGGGGTGGTCCAACTTGAAATTTAGGGGTGGGCCAACTTGAAGTTTGGGGATGAGCCCACTTGTAATTTCGGTGTGGGCCAAGATAACTTGCGGGTGGGTCAACATAGAATTTGAGGGTGGGCCAACTTATAATCTAGGTGTGGCCCTACTAAAATTTCGGGGCGGGCCCAATGAAGTTTGGGGGTTTGATATTAGACAATTCCAGTCGAGTTTCTGCATAATTTTTGCTATCACGGAATAGCTTCCTTCTGTCGCCTGAGCGCGGCACCCGTTTCGAGTAATTTCCAATAAAGTAATTATTCAAATTGTTGAATATAGTGTAATTATGGTAATTATTCAATCAATGATGTTGACGCCTCGCAGAATGGCGAATTTGTCCAGTAATTTAGCTTACGGGATAGGATTGTGCTATCTGCAGCACGCAAGTTCTAAAAACTTGTTCCAGAAAACTTGCTGCTACGATCATTTCACAATATGGTTCCCAGTGCCCAGAGTGAATTGAGACTTGGACGAAGTTATATTTAGCGAAAATAATGGCCATGGCGAGGTTTATGTATAGGTAAAATTAAACATTTTTGTGCTAAAAACAACCTGTGCTATAAACTGCATAATAAAGTGTGGATATATAGAGTATATTACCACGACCTTGACACAACTGAAAGCCACTCGGTGCAATTCCACGCTAGGCCCACGTGACGGAGAGTGCCCGAGAGAAATCCACCAATATCTGGCCAGTGAAAATTCGTCGCCGTACGCACAGTTCCCGCCGTTTGAACAGTCCCCGCCAACGACCCGATCTCCGTCTCCGCAGAGGCGCCAGTCACGATCACCACCTCCACGACGATCGGCGTCACATAGCCGCTACACTACGTTTTCTGCTTCCGTGGGCAACCGGCCCACTAGCCCAAGTCGGCGAAACTAAGAACAGCGACCTCCCGGGGTGGGGCACCTGTACAACACACTTCGAAAGATCCTCCGCTGCGACACCCCGACGACGACGTCGACGACGATAAGGATGACGATAACGACGACTGCGTACCTTCAGCAGCTTCCTTGTGAACCTGAACCGGGAACCTGAACCGTGAACCTGTTTCATCCGACATACTCGTTTCTGTAGATAACCACCCGGTAACCGCTCTTGTCGATACTGGTGCCCATTGTTCTGTTATCAGCGGACAAATGGCTACTGCACATCGCAAGGTGATGACACCGTGGCCAGGACCTAAGCTCTGTACAGCCGCCGGTCATGTTCTCACGCCGATCGGCAAATGCACTGCGAGGGTACGAATTCGTGAGGCCACATTTGTCGGTTCATTTATTATACTGGCAGAGTGCTCTAGGCAGGTCATGCTCGGCATGGATTTTCTTCGGGAGTACAGGGTAATTATAAACCTTCGGGAGTAGCTTGTCACTTTTTCCAGCGAACATGCAACTCATTCGGACGGCTATCACCCACAGTCGACGGTGTTACGTGCTTCGAGTGACTGCACTACTTTGCCATCACGGAGTATTACGTTGATCACTGTGGAAGCAGACGATGATTCTCCCCATCTCGGAATCGCTGAAGTCAATCTCTCAGTCTTGTTAGGTCGACACGTTTGCGTAGCCCGCGGCATCTTGCAGCGGTCGTGACGGACTGCTCAGATTTTAGTGACCAATTTCGGTTGTGAATACCAGCACTTCGCCCCACGAACTGCCATCGCCTATTTGGAGCCAGTACGTGACTCTCCAGCTCGTTTAACTGTAGGACAGAATGGTGGAGATTTAAACTGTGACGTACCGGCAAACAGCAAAATTGATTTGAATTCGAAATTATCAGGTGAACAACAAGCTAGCATTCGAAGCATTTTAGTCTTTTGCCGGACTGCTCGTGCAACTGTGAGGAGACGGTGGAACACGTGTTGTGTTTTTGTCATCTTTATGAGACCGAACGCGACATTCTCAGGAGTGTGTTAAACAAACTAGACAGGAGACCGTTTTCAGAGACAAAGAGTCTTGGACCGTGGCCCCACGCGTCGCAGGCTCACAAAGCGACGCGGGCATTGTTAAAATTCATGAAGTCGACTGGCCTCAGTGACCGACTGTGAAGTGTTGGACAACTGCACATGTTCATACTGCGAGTACTTTCTTTCCTCTCTCTCCTTTCTTTTCATCCCTTTAATCCCGTTCCCCCGTGTAGGGTAGCAAACCGGACGTGCGTCTGGTTGACCTCCCTGCCTTTCCTTTCTTTTTTTCCTCCTCCTCCTCCTTTGCCGGACTGTGTCGCTTCAACATCCAAGGCATACCAAACGCACATTGCGAAACACAGAATTATTACAAAACCCAATGCCCCGTGCGCCAACGTGCCTACCGCGTTTCTTGCAAAAAGCAAGACGCCATCCAAAATCAAGTCCAACAAATGCTTACCGACGACATCATACAGTCCTCCACCAGTCCATGGGTGTCACCTGTGGTTCTGGTGGAAAAAATAGACGGTACAATGCGTTTTTGCGTTGACTATCGCAAGCTTAATAACGCTACGAAGAAGGACGTTTATCCCCTTCCCCGAATCGACGATTCTTTAGACCGCCTTCGACATGCCTGATACTTCTAATCGATTGAACTTTGCAGCGGCTACTGCCAAATAGAGGTTGATGACCGTGACCGTGAGAAAGCCGCATTTCTTACGCCTGACGGACTCTACGAATTCAAGGTCCTTCCTTTCGGATTGTGCTCTGCGCCTGCTACTTTTCAGCGCATGATAGACACGGTTCTACCAGGTCTCAAGTGGTAGTCATGCCTTGGCTATTTAGATCAGATCTTTGTGTTTTCAGAAACTTTTGAGCAGCACCTCCAGCGCTTACACGCAGTTCTTGACGTAATTCGTACGGCTGGCCTATCTCTAAAGCCTGAAAATGCCATTTCGGGTATGACCAACTCAAAATTTTAGGCCATGTCGCCAGCTACGAGGGCATTCGAGCAGACCCCGACAAAACCATTGTCGTTGCTTCGTTTCCAACACCTTCGAACAAACACGAACTCCGCCGTTTTCTAGGGCTTCGCGCATATTATAGACGCTTCGTGGCTAAATTTAAAGGATAGCCCAACCTTTGTAACGGTTAACAAAGGATAATGTTCCGTTTGTCTGGGAGCAGGACCAACAAGAGGCCTTCTGCGAACGCCAAAAACATCTGCAAACACCTCCAGTTTTAGGACACTTTGACGAAGACAGTGACACCGAGTTGCACACGGATGCCAGCAACGTTGGCCTTGGTGCCGTCCTTGTACAGTGGCAAGATGGAGCCGAGCGCGTCATTGCGTACGCAAGCTGCACTTTGTCACCAGCTGAAAAGGAACTATTCCACTACGGAAAAGGAATGATTGGCTGTTGCGTGGGCAATTGCTAAGTTCCGACCATATTTGTACGGCCGATCGTTTCAAGTTGCGACGGATCGCCATTCATTGTGCTGGCTCGCCAATCTGAAGCATCCGTCTGGCAGTCTTGGACGCTGCATTCTTCGCTTGCAAGAATACGATATGGCGATAGTGTTCAAGTCCGGGCGTAAACAAACGGACGCCGACTGCCTGTCGCGTGCTGGCACTTCAACCGTCGCCATTCGACGCTGATGAAGAGGACGCATTTCTTTCCATTGTACAGTGTCAGACATCAGCAAGCAACAGCACGATGATTCAGAACTCCAGCCTCTCATCGACTACCTTGAGAACCGTCTACCAGAGCCGCCTCGCATGTTTGTCCGAATATTATCATCGTTTTTCTCCGCGGTGGCGTCCGCTACAAATTGGGTTTTTACTCGACCGCAACTGGCTGCCTCCTCGTAGTGCCGTCCGCACTACTTGACGACATCCTGCGGGCCTCTCACGACGAGCCATCTTCGGGCCACTTGCGATTCACATTGACGTTTTCACGCATACGCCAAAAGTACTTCTGGCCTAACCTCCGCCGCGACGTAAAGTAGTACGTGAACACATGCCGCGACTGCCAGCAACGCAAGACACCACCCGTGCGTTCCGCTGGACTTCTGCATCCCGTTGATCCTCCACGAATCCCTTTTCAGCAAGTTCGCATAGATTTTCTTGTACCATTCTCCACGTCGAGGGCAGCTAACCATTGGATTGCTGTTGCCACGGAATACCCTACACGTTACATTGAAACTTGAGCTCTCCCACGAAGCAATGCTTATGATATTGTGACCTCTTTGTACATGACATTGCACTCCGCCACGGTGCTCCAACAGTGATTATAACCGACCGGGGCACAGCATTTACAGCATAGCTCAAGAAAATATCATATCATGCATCTTAGTGGTACAGTTCACCGCAAATGCACTGCTTACCATCCTCAGACGAATGGGCTCACGGAAAGGCTAAACAAACCGATCGCTGATATGATTTCCATGTATGTTAACGTCGACCACAAAAACTGGGACGACGTTCTTCCATATGTCATGTTTGCGTATAATACTGCCGTTCAAGCAACTACCGGCTTCACCCCTTTTCGCTTGGTGCATGGCCGGGAAGCTGTAACAACGTTGGACGCAATGCTTTTAACCACACACTGTTCTAATGTTGTCACTGATGCTGCCGAATTCGCTCGTTGTATTGAAGAGGCGCGCCAGCTCGCACAAATGCGTATCTGCTACCAACAACTTAACGACGCCGACCGATACAATCCTCGTCACCGAGACGTCCCTTATCATCCTGGTGACGAAGTATGGGTGTGGAGACCGATCCGCCAGCGTGTTCGGTCGGAGAAACTTGTGCGCCGCTACTCTGGACCTTACAGGATCGTTAACGACTCGGCGACGTCACATACGAAGGGATTCCTGAAGGAGAAGGCACCAATGACCGCCCCGGCGCCCACACCTGTCCGATGTCGTTCACATCGCTCGGTTGAAGCTATACTACTCCCGCTGACCGCAAAGCTGTACACCTCTCTCCCTATCTACTTCTTCCTTGACAGTATCACTGTGGAACTCTCCAGTGCATAAATGTTCCACATCGAGACGATGCTTCTAGGGAGGGGGGTAATGCCATGACTTCGACACAACTGAAAGCCACTCTGTGCAATTCCATGCTAGGCATGTTGGGTTGCTCTCCGAAGAAGACAATGACGAAGGTGCCAGGACAGCTTCATAAAAAATCTGTAGCGTCGACCGAAGTCTTTTGTGGTTTTGTCTGTGACAATATGATTGAAATTCGCGAGTGGGTAAAAAATATCGCACGTAGTTTGAAACGAACCAGACACATACGGACAACATTTTCAAGTCTGCCATATAAGTATGCCCAACTCGAGTTCTTCCTACAGCTACTAGAACGAAACAGCCTAGCTTGAAATTGCGTTGTGATTCTGCATTTTCGCGAAGGTCTGCTGTCATAGTTGTACATGCCCCATCTGTGAAATCGGCGATATTATGTGTGTCGCCCAGGAGAAGCGAGAGCCGGAGGAGGAACGCGCCTGGAGAAGGAAAGGAAAATCGCGCGCTGGGGAAAGTGCGGAGGAGAGCGCTCAGCGCGCGGCAAAGCGACGCCACCTACAGGAAAGTCACGGTGGAGTTGAGCGAAATCGGGAAGGCGAAAGGAGGTGAAACGTCGCGGAGGAGGGGGGTAGGCGGAGGGGCGCTGGGTTGACCTCCTCTGGCAGTTGCTACGGGTTCTGTGTGCTCAATGGACGTACTGGGTTCCTCTCGTGATAGAGAGGCCCAGCGCCAAGCGAGAAGGACGGAACATCGATGCAAGCGGCGGCAGGCCAATTGCGAGCGACCGAGCATGAAGTCATCGCCAAGCGCAGGCCACGAGCTGAACAAGTCCGGCAAAAGACGCGGGCTTGGCGCGACGAGGAGACTACAGAAGAGGAAGAAGGAGAAGAAGAGGTAAATGAATAGTGTGAATACTGCAATACTAAGTTTCTTGAAATATTAAATGCTATACGTTTCCTTACAGTGCTTTACCATCTTTCCTCATGGCGCTTCACACTTTATAAAAATAAAGAAATGACATTAACCATACAAAATAAGAAATAGGCCTTAAAGAACCACCACCCTTACACGCAATGAAAGCATTTTTAAACATTATTTTTACAATGCACAAACAGGGAATAGTGTCCATAGTTTGCGTGTAACCCGCATTTGCCAAGTGAAATGTCACTGCAACTTTTTATCAGTACATTGAAATATTCGAAAACAAACGAGCGACATCGCAACGGGATTTCGCCTCCCGGTGCCATCGTGGGCGGAGCCACCAACTTAACCTGAGGGAGCCTTCGGCTTCCCCTGGCCACTTTCTCAGGACCAATAAAAGTTCTTGTCACTGTCACTGTCATCTTTGCATTTCAGGAAGTTATCATAGTCAAAGTGGACACGCGTGTGTAGTCATTGTCATTTATTGCGCGCTTGTTCAGTGTTCTCAATTCGATGAAGGGACGAAACTGCGTGAAAGCTCGGCACGAACGCGCTCGTAGGGATTTTTTTTTTTTGCACACATGCGTAAAGGGAGCTAATTGCGACGACTAAACACTGTATATAAAGGGAGGAGGGTCCACTTATTACAATGGATTCCAAACTTTACATTCCAGCTTGCTGTACTGCCTTTTCAGAAGCTCTACGATTCACTGCTTTGCCGTTTGAAAACCGTTTTTTCTTATTTCCACAGGCTTTTGTCACAGCATATCGGTGCCGTTTATGGGCATCTTATTTTGGATAATTGCTGATTTCAGAATACCAAGTAAATATGGAGTCCTTAATTTCTCAAAGTTCAATTTCACAAAAGTGTGAGTTGATTTTTGATTCTATAAATTCAAACCACGTGAAACTTCTGCGTGCGTGTGTAATTGAAGTTCTCCTTCAAGATCACCTCATTCTGGTTATTTCCATGGACGCAACTCAACGTCTAGAGACGGCCGGGCGTACCTTTTTGGAGATAAAAGATATACTTTGAACAGCCGCACACAAGACAAAAATGTGGGCTCCAATCCACGATGTGAAGCGGGTTGGCTAGTGAAGTCGTGGTATCACCTGATTCGGTAGACCAATATCACGTAGCCTTGAACTGGGTCCTGCAAAGCCGGCGCACGACACTGTTGTGCATATTCACGTTGCTGTTGCCTTCGTCGCTCATAGTATTCGCGCTGCTCATCAGGCGTCCTAACTGTGCGTGGCTTGCGTTGGGCAGGAACCGCTTCGTACTGCCTAGCCTGTGCTCAACATTGTTGTGCATGCTCACATTGTTGTTCCCGCCGCCGTTCATCGTGCTCACGCTGCTCTTCGGGAGTCCTAACTATGCATGGCCTTTCCATAGCGCTATCCCCCCAAAAAATGAAAGCAGTTGCTAGGCGGGTTCTTATTTTAGATATGAAAGTGAAGTTATGCCACTCCCTGCTATGTATGCTACAATTGCCGCTTCCGGGCAACTCCAGCATATACAACCGTAATCTTTACCGGGAAGCGCTTTCGGCGAACGCTATGCGCGAAGTCGAGCTTTCTACTTCATTTTTACAGAGAAGCTGTTTATGCGGACCCTGTGCCTTCGTTGTCGGACTTCGCTAAAACGGGGACACGTGAAATAGTGGGAGAGGAGAGGAAAAAAAGAGCACAACAAGGGGAAAGGGGTTGGGGTGACCCTATTCCTCCTGTGATAATTCTCTAGTGGGGATGACGTGAGTCGCGCCGTCTAATACTTGCTTTGGAAGGGGAGCGTGTGGGGCGCACCAACCAATGGCGGTGTAGGAAAAAGGTAGGTCAACGGAGGAGTGGGGTGGGAGAGGAGTTCGCGTTAGCGTTGGTTGTAAATACAACCAACGCTAAATACAACTAACGCTTGTAAATACAACCAACGCTAACGATGGATTGTTGAGGCTAGGGCACTCGGCCTGTGGACAGCATGCCTAAGCCGCTATGGCTGCTTTTGCAGGTCTTGACGTGTTTTTTCACTCTGGTTTTTTCAAGCGACACCGACCGGCCGCCGCAGTTGCCGCATCATCTCGCCGACAGAATTGTTAGGAAGTGCTCCGTATGCTAAATTTTGACCTCTCAGGTTCTCTATTGTTGCTGTATCTGTTTCTGTCTGAACTAAGCTTTATTTTCTGCCGAAATTATCCCTAATAACGTCTATGTTGTAACGCAGTGCATCGTCTCCTTCGTATATGTCACCATGTTCATCCCTTATAGCCGTTTGCGAATTTTTAATTGGAGCTCCGAGAGCTCTCATATGTTTCCAGAAATTTTATAGGGCGCCTTTGTCTCTCTTGCAAATGTTATGCAGCGAACCTTCTCATGCGGATTTATTTTCTCTTGCACAAGCTCACTCGTCAGCCTTTTCTGTTCTCGGCATTTGTTCCATCTATGCAACGCCTCTTCGAGTAATCCAAACTTTTTGGCTTCTCGATGATCTGTAGATGCCTGCTTACGCTATTCTACAGCTATTTATTTCCTTGTTTCACCACTTACGTGGCTTCCTCTTTCTAATCCAACTATTCTTTTGCGTTGTCTGTTTTATTTCATGTTGCATAAACAACGAGTTCCTTGTGTTCCCAAACTGCTGTCCGAAACGCCTCTATTTTCTTCTCTATTTTTTGCGATCTGTTGTATTTGGTTTTCATTCATTTTAAGAAATTCTAACGCGATTGCTTCGTGCTTTGCGTTAGTATCTCTCTCAAACTTGAATGTTCAACCTGTATGATCGCTACCCAACAGTTTTTATATGTTTGTCTGTTATCATTTCGTCAAGTTGTTCGTCGAATATTTCTGAGATTAAGGTGTAGTCGATACATGACTGCCTCTTTCTTTCCGGATTGCCACGTTACCTGTCCATGACACTTATTCTCCCTGTTAACTACTATAAGGTTCTATTCATCACACTGATCCAGCTCTAGAGAACCGTGGCACACAGTATATTCATCTAAATCCTCCATGAGCGCATTCATATCTCCTACTAATGCCACCTCGCCCGATTTTTTGAACGAATTATTATCGCTTCTAATGCAATCAATAAATTCTTTATTGTTATGCCTGCTGTCACTACACGTCCACAGGTAAACTACTCCAAGCCACGTATTTTCGCCTTCCGATGTTCCGCAAATCCATAAGTGCTCCTTGCATGTTACGTTATTCCTTTGCCATTTTTGTACCTCGCCTAATTGACATGCCTAGGCTTCCGCCTTTTCTTGGCCCAGTCATTCTGTTGCACTCTTCCCATACAAAATTGTCAGTAACAGGCGGATGCTCCAAATCTCGTAGATGCGTTTTGGTTAAGGCGTACACGCTATTAAGTTCGTAATTCAGCTGCGTTTGAATTTCAAGCCACTTTCTCTGCTTTTGAGCGCCCTGCATGTTTATGTAACAACCTTTATCAGCTCTATACTATTTCATTGTGCGCCTTTTCTTCACTATTTGTGGCATAATTCTGCTCTTTGCCGGTGTGTCGCCACATGAAATACTTAACCTTCCTTGCTGATTCCCTAAGGCCCGCCTAAAGAAGCAAGTGCCCGTGGCGCGATTCGGCGCCCAACCGGTGTTGCTACACTATCTCTAAAATGCATCCCGTCATGCACAAAACACCATCGCGGCCTGCTCGGTGCACTTCACGGTTGATGTCAATGACCGTAAAATTCATTGCTTTGTCTAAAATCCAAATTTCCCTGTTTACTGCAACCACTGCCCTACAATCGCATGACCCTGCCTTTCAACCCCTGGCACTGTGCACACTGCGATTTGAACTTCGTTTGAAACATACCACAGGTCGTTAAACAATGTGGCCATGTCCCTCGTCCTTGCAGTACGTCAATCACTCCACCCATTATCGCCACTAGGTGCCTCTCCACCATTGTGTCCCACACCTGTTGCTTGGCTTTCCTTATCCCTTCCCGAATCGGTTTGCCCGAATGCGTGCTAAGCTGGACTCGTTCGCCTGCACCTACCCCCTTACAAACACCGGTTCTACTTGACGCATGTTAGAATCCCTTACACAGACAACTCGACGCTTTTCCTCCTCCTCGCTGCCGAAAGCTGCACCTGAAGCTGTGCTGCCCTCCCCTCATGTCATATCCATGTCCTTCACTTTGTTGTCTTCTTCTGTGGCCGGCACGTTAGTGGTAGCCCTTTCATGGTCATCACTGACGTGTCTGCCACTGCTTTCCGGCGGGCTGGTTTCGGCTTCCTTAGCTGTCCTCGCATCGGAGCCAGCTCCATTCGCGGTGCTCGCATCGATGCATTCACCATTGCTTTGCGGAATGGTGGCCCTCGGCTTCATTTCTACATTGACTAACTTTCGTTATACTTAATTCATCTGCGTCTATTCGCTCTTAAGTTCCTTTTCTATACTCCATCTCAGACGTCCCCTTCAGCACTGTGGAGACTACCGGGTCCTCAGCCAATAGGCATTGTGACTCAGGGGCGTAGCCAGAAATTTTTTTTCGGGGGGGGGGGGGGGGGAAGCGTCTGCTTCCCTCTACGCGACGTGATTGATAATAACTATCGGTAGTTTAAGCAGACTCTCTACATGTATATCAAGGACATGGGACCTCCCCCCCCCCCCCCCCCCCCCCTCGCGTGTGCGTGTGCTTGTGCAGAAATTAAGACGTAAGCTCAGTAAATACATGAAGTACGACAGGTACAGTGGGCGTTTGGAGCAATGGTCTCTCATCGCGCCACTGAATAGACCAGTCTTCCAAAACGCATCATTGAGACGACCCGCCCGATCGGAGAAGACATCATTAATTGTAAATCTCCGTTAAGCGTAGATGGCGTCGTCCTCGTCGGGGCGAAGTGCGTTTCACAAGTCAAGGACGGCTATACGCGTGAAAATGCACGTGTGAGCAGGCTATACCTACTCCCATAGGAATAAGCTTGTTCGCTGCGTCTTTGCGCTAGACAACTTAAATACGCGCAAAAACGCGTAAGGCCTTTTTTTTAAAGCTTTCCTCGCCCTGCTCCCTCATACGAGAGGGTTGCATTTCCCTGCGGCAAGTGCATGGGCCGCTGTGTCTTCCGCTGTGTGCGAGCGTGCAGCCGTCATTTGCCTTTATGTCAACAGATTCAGAATTGTACAGAATATTTCACTGAACAGCATAGATATGGCTTAAGTAGTGCGTGCAACTCATTTCTGCTTCACTTACGCCGGTGCAAACAGGAAGCGGCCTTCTACCTCACAGAATCTCGACTGATTGGTGTACTAGTGATGCAGGAATGAACTCCGGTACTGTTCAGTGCGTAGTGCACATAATCAATTTCTCAGGACGCGTGAACTCCGACGAGAACTGTCAGCGCCTGCAACAAGAGTTTACTTACGCTGTACTGCGCACAGCAGTAATCCATGCTTTTCGGCTGTCTGTTTCGTGCATTCTGTTGCGAATCGGTAGAATTTCACTGCTGTCATCAACCCTTCGTGATTACATTGCTAGTTTGGGATTCCACAACACAACAGCAACTACCAGCCTTCCGTAATTGCTGGTTTGGGATTCAACAACACAACAGTAACTACCAGCCTTCCGTAGGGGCGCAATCGCAAACAAGAGACGTTTCGTGCGCAGTAAGGCTACGTTCACACTTGGGAAGCGGCAAGCGGGCGGAAAGGCCAAAGCGGCCGGAAAATCTTTTCCGCGCATGTCGAAGTTGTTCACATTTGTTTTGCTACCCCCTCGGCCGCCGCTGCCGCTTTCGTCCACATCCACCTAGTCAGCGTACGTTTGTCGGCGTGGTGGCGCTCATTATCGCATTATTTCCAGCGGTATGTTCATTCATTCACCCACGTACCGTCATCAAAAGTGATCATTTTGCGCAACTTCGCGTCTCATCTGCGACCTTCGGTAAATTCCTCGTTGGCATTCCGTAATTCTCCTCACACGGGCGCGGTAGCGCTGAGTCACAGGTTGGTACCTCGGCGTGATTGTATGTCAAATTTATTTGCGTGATTGTATGTCAAATTATGTAAATTGTATGTCAAATTGATTATTTACAAATTGTAATAACATTTCATCATTTTGTATTATTGTCGGCGCCTCCAGGACACCAAAGGGGCAACGGGAACACCACAGCTAAAACCTGGGCTCACCCTTGTGTTGGGGCTCGCCAAAGCCTGCGCGTCCTACTTGAGACCTACGCTCCCAATCTATCGTCGTGACGAGAAAAGCACCCCGCGACTACTGCAACATACAGTACACGTGCGAGGAGAATTATGGAGCGCCAACGAGGAATCTGCCTAACTATTGTCTGCCATGCAAGTGGAAGAAGAAATTTCTTGTATACTTCTACCTACTTGTTTTCTAGAAATAGACAATGAATAAACGGAAGACGCGGACACCTCGGAAACGGCGGTGATGGGTTCGCCTGGCTTTGCAAAAGCGTGAGAAGTTGGGTCACGCCAAGGCTTCGTTGCCGCACCTCCGGTCGCGCGACGTTGAATACTATCGCGAGTACTGCTGACAGTACGTTTTCGTACCACGCTTGTCGTAGAGCAAGGGGTGGTTCTTGATCGCGTCGATCAGGATTGCAGCCTACACTTTTGGTGCCATGTTCAATTTTACGACCGGTTGTTTACATGCTAGTGTAGCTTCCAGTCGATCAGAACGATTTTGCGCCGCGTTTCCGCTTCGCCATGGCGAAAAAATCAGTCCGACACCAATTTGGCTCGCCGCCTGTTTTTCTGCCTGTTTTTCCGCCTAGGCGGGCGGATTTTTGTAAGATTTTGCCGCTTCCGACAGCTTCGAGACCAAGTGTGAACGTAGCCTAAGATCCTGCGCGAGCGCGGCCTAACCGGCACCTCAAGGGAAGCGGCGGAAATGTATACCGGAAATTTCGACCACCTGGGCTCTTTGAGGTGCACCTAAATCTAAGTAAACGATCCTCGAGCCTTTTGGCCTTCATCTAAAGTGCGGCTGCAGCATTTGTTGCTTCATTTATTTGTTGCGGATTTGATGCTTCAGAATGCGGCCGCCACATTCTCGCCCAGAACCTCACAGAGTGTCAAAGCCTTGACAAACACCGTGACAGTTTTTTCCATATGCAGACATGATTCGCTGTAAATTACCAATCCAAACGGAAGCGCCCAGGAATGAAATTGTGATAGCAGCACCAGTTTCTTGAATTATGTCAGCGCGAAGCGACGCGAACAAAGGGTAGGTAAGTGGGGGGGGGGGGGGGGAGGTTGCAAAAAAAATTCGGCAGGGGGGGGGGGGGTTTAACCCCCCCCCCCCCCCTGGCTACGCCCCTGTTGTGACTAGTTACTGCCAAGCTATTCCTCCGCGCTACGCCGTCAGCTCAGCGCCTCCACGGCGTCTGTTTGCCGTGTTGTCGATACATGCTCATTGCAGTTATTGTGGCTGGCTTATTAACCTAAAAAATACGAGAATTACGGGATAACTTCTTCGGGGATGGCACTTTGCCATTTCTGCGAAGTTCAGTAACCCACTTGTGAAGGGAGCGTTCGCTGACGTATGTCAGGAGTGTGGTTCACAGTCTGGCTAAGAATCCAGACGTTGTCGCATATCAGTCTTGTATATTGGTCTCAATAAAGTTATTATTATTGCGATAGCAATTATATGGACACTCAAAAGCAGATTTCTGCCGTCGGCGTCGCCGTCGCCGTCGGCGTCGCCGTCGCCGTCGCCGTCGCCGTGAGGTTCCGTATGACGTCAATGGAGATGAAATCGTGGCCGCGCGCCGCCGAACGCTGTATGTGCGAGTGAAAGGGCGCGAGGGACGCGCTCTTTCACGGGGAGTGAACGCACGGCGGAGAACAAACGCGCGTTCTGCGCCGTGCTTCCTTAAGGGCTGCAGAAGTAGGCGTCTCTTTCCTCCTTTACAATCACCATATATGTAGAGCAAACGCGCCTTCTTCCGATGTGCGAGAGGCCGTGGGGGAGGGGGGGAAGGGGGAGGGAAGGGAGGCGACGTTTAGCTGCGGCACCAAGTGCCTATTTATATCAGAGGCTCCGGCAACAGTCACCAACGCCGCACGCATTTTGAGCGAACGCGGGCAAAATGCCGACGGCGTCGACAACAGTTCGGCGCGTTGCCGGTGCTGCTGCATGTCCAAGTTTATACAGCTGATAAAGCTAATATCATTACTCCGTATATCTCTCTACAAATTTGCTATCGCAATTGATGCTTCACCTTTCAGGTGAAACTGCGACAACTTTTTATTATTATTATTATTATTATTATTATTATTATTACTATTATTATTATTATTATTATTATTATTATTATTATTATTATTATTATTATAACCGCGTTAACACTGCCGCACGTATACCGAGTTCTCTGCGGACCGCACCAACCAGATTTAGGGCCACCAACTTCGCCTCCTTCGAAAAATGGAACAACATTGAGATTTAACGCCCCGGTGACTCACTGTACGCTATTTGTGGTGTACACACTCGACGGACGGCACGGTGGACATGGATTCCGCCGTCCGTCTGGGTGCGAAGAGCGTCCAGACTACGAACAAAGAGCGCACATTCCATGGAGGAAGGAAACCCAGAAGAAGCCCCGGCCAGTATGGACGTATTGGAGAAAGTGTGCCGGAAGTCACGTGCTGTTTTTCGCAAAGGAGCACTTGAACGAATACCCCAAATGTCACCGTTGCCATAGCAACCACGCGCCTGAAGATCTCGCTGCTCTTCGTCTCTGAAAAGTAAGATAAGATTTTTCCGCCGGTGTCTTTCTCGCAACACCTTTCGTTCGCGAGAAAAGCTGACTTTCGAGTGCGGTTTGTAAGCTTGAAAGTTGTGTTTTGGGTCTGTGAGTGTGAGTGTAAGCCAGCAACACATACACTCAAACAATCACGGCGCAGGTCTTCGTCATCTTCTTCAACGTACCACGAAAAAACACAGGAGCGCGTCTGCTTCACTAAAACTGCTGCAGAAGTTTCGTAGGCTTCTTTTTGACGCAAGTCGGCAGCAGACACTTCCGTCGGCTCGCAACAATGCAAGTTCAAAGTTCGCGCCCATCTGCTCTGGCGAGCTGCAGAACCCCTTGATTGGAGGCGCAAACGGAGATGGCACAACAACATGGATGTACTTCCTGCTTCAAAAACCTGACGTCGGGGCCTCTGCTGTTTGTTTCTTTCCTCCATGGCACATTCGAACAGATGACAACGCCGGTGTCGAATGCATGGCGTACCGGTCGAAGCGAGTGCCTTCCCCCTCGTACCTGTGAAGTCGTCGTCGTGCGCTGTGTGGCCCATTTTTTCCAAACTGACGCTTGTATTTGCTTCAGATTTTTGTCCTGACGCTTCAACAGTAATGGTTTCGTAGCTATATTGCGCTATTCCAACAACCATTACCGAATTCTAGGTACATTAGGCTTAGCAGGCGTGGCAAAAGAAATACCTCATTTCGCAAATAACGACAACACGTACCCGATGCTTTGTCCTCAGCAAGAGATCGAACAAAACCGCTGGGTGATTTCACCAATTATTTATTGCTGTTGGCGCAGTGCACGAGTAGAAAGCGCAAGTTCGGGTTGAAGCGGGCGTGGGTGCTGTCATGTTAATTTGTAACCAGAGTTGCTTGCGTTTACCGATACAACGATTAAAGGCATACGACGCTCATGGAAAGTGGAATAAACGTATAATCTACTTTTGTGACGTCACACGTACCGAAAAAGTGTGGATGTCTCAACCATGCCAACTACAAGGCCGTTACATATGTTTTGCTGCGCAAGCATGCGTCCTGCTTACACCCAGTATATTTGGTAGTGCTGAACGGTAGATGTAGCAGTGGGGGAGAGGACTGACGGTTTTGCCATCTATCGGAAGCGCCTCGCTTGCGTAGTATGAGCAATAACGCGGCGCGCTCCTCTTGGGTTTGGCCTGTCGGCTCTCAATAAAAACACCACGCAGGAGCCCTCCTGGCCATTTCTGAAGTACTCTCCAAACGAGGGAAGTTTCTTGCTGTCAAAATAGTTTTCTTGGGCAAACAGAAAGCGCAGAATAGTTTACAGGCGCTATCTCTTTACTGAACACGTACAGTGAACGCCATTGCGCGTGGTCGCCGTCATGGAGTCCCCCGAACCAGCTTCTTCCGTGAAAAGCACTCGTTGCAAGCAGACTATGTGAAATATTTTCTTATAGTGTGCTTTCTGTATAACCCAATGGGACATAACATAATGAAGCCTCAATGCAGCGATCGCACGGCATCGCAGCGAACGACAGCGCGTCTGCATGCATGTCCGCGCACAATGTGTCGCTTTCGCTGCGAGCGCGTTTTCGCACCGTGCCGTGAGGTTCAGGCCGCAGCATATAAACATTTGGCACTACACAAGCAACCATTGTTGCGTGCACGCCATCAGAGCTGTTCAAAAATAATTTCGTTATAACTAGGGGACTTCGACGCTATAAGGCGACTCGTGATGTGCCATCGCAACGATTAAAACATTTTTTAACAGCGACGCTGTTTAAGCCAGCCCTAAAAAGTGCGCGTTTTACGAAAATCCATCCGCGCCGTAGCCATGGCAACCAGCGACTCCGCAGCTGCTAAAACACCTGGCATAACCTCGTGACGTCAAGCCAACCCGCGCATGCGGATTAGCGACAACCACGCAGCTGCTACCGCTAAGCCACGCCCAGCGACGGAGACACCTCGCGCAACCGAGTTCCGCCGCGCTACGGCCGCACCGCAGCTTGTGTGACGTCACGCTTTCCTTTTTGCAGTAGCAGAGTTATGCCGTGCCGTAGCTGGCGATCAGCTTGCACGAAGCCGCGCAGAGCTCGAGAAACAGCGAAGCTGGCCGATCGGGTGCGTCTCCTGGTAGTAGCTAGTTTGAACTTGGCTGTCGAGGTTGAACTTGGTTTTGTCTAGGTTGAACTTGCTTTCTAGGTTGAACTTTGTAGCAGCTAAGTTCGACCTTCCCTATGCCTGAGTTGACCTTCCTTATGACAGGTATCTCTTAGGTTATGACGCAATCGATCGGCCAGCTTCCCTGTGTCTCGAGCTTTGCGCGGCTTAGTGCAAGCTTCGACGTTTTTTCTTGCTTTTCTTATAAATTTTTGGACGTTTCAATGTCGTTAATTCTCAAGTTGCGTCGAACTGTATGTTTATCGGTCTTCTCAGCGAGCAATTTCTCGCTGCTGCTTTTTATTAATCCAGTACACTCATTGTTTGGATATGCCACGGATTATTTTTAATGTGCTTTTTACCGTTAACATTCCATTGAGGTGAACTTGCCAGTAGCTAGCATCAACAAGGTCGTAGACCAAATCTTCATGACATTAACCGGGCAGCGCGCGCAGGCGAGCTTCTCAGTGCGCGCTTTCTGCTACTCAACGAACGTCGCAGACCCAACGCCGCAGCAGAAATCTTCCTCGAGGAAGTGCTATGATGATGCTATGAGGGTGCGGGTGATGAGGGTGAGGGTGATCGTGCTATGAGGGTGCAATGCACCCTAGTTGTAACCGATGGCTGCTTGCCGGTCCTAAGTTTCAAAATGCAAGCTACACGCAATTTCTTGGTCTGCGGGTACGTGTGAAAGCTGACACGGGGCTCGGTTTCGTACGTGTCGGGCACTGCGGTATCGAGCAATAGCCTACCATGTCGCACGCGTTCAAAAGCACTATTATAGTGCTTTGAAGTGTTGTCAAGCAGACACCCGAAGCGGGAAAACATCCCCACCGAATGAGAACCATAGCGCAGGTGGGACTAAACTTTCGTTTTCAGCTCACTTCGGCGCTTCCGAAGCCGACGACGCCACCGTTGTGTCCACGTGATCCCTCATGCCACGTCACGCCGACGGTGGCGCCAGCTTTTCCAGTGGTGGACCTCGCCCACAATAGCTTCCCAAACCGCTTTTAGCTAGCTTATTCTTCTGCTCTAGACGGCCTAGTCGCGACACTACCACACACATCCTACAGATAAAAACTGCCCCGCTTGCTTCGCGTGCTGACACAAACTGCGTTTCTTCCAACGTGTCGTAACTCTGGTAACCCCAACAACGCGGACGAGGGTTCCTCCTAGTACACACCATCGTCTTGTACTAACAAGGCGTGGTACAAACGTAGCCCTACTTGTAAAAAAACGCCACCCCTTCCCAGGCCTGTCTAGAAAATGGGGGTAAGCGAAGCTTGTCGTGTGTGTATCTGACCTTTGTGGTGACTTTCTTTCTTTCGCCCTCTCTCTCTTTCTCTCTATCTATGTTTCTTTCTCTCTTTCTTCCTTTATCTCTTTCTTTATTTTTCTGCCCTTCGTGGTGATATACCTTATTTCTCTCTCTTTGTAACTTTCTCTCGCTATCTATTTTTCTTTCTCGCCCTCTTTCTCTGTCTTCCTTTCTCACTCGCTTAATTCTTTCTCTCTTTCTATATCTGTTTCTTCCTTTCTCTCTCATTCTTCTTTGTTTGTCTGACCTTCGTGGTGATTTTCTATCTTTCATTTTCTCTCTCTTACTCTCGGTATTTCTCTCTTCGTTTCTTTTTTCTCTCTCTCTTTCTTCCTCTCTTCCTCTCTTTATTTTTCGTCCCTGGTATGTGCCAATGAGATTGGACCCTTTCTGCACTATCACCAGGATCGACCCACTTTTCAGCGAGACACGCCACCACCAGAACCCCGCATAACTTGTGAGCCTAACCGGCCTAACTGGCACCTGCACGCTCGCGCAGGATCTTAGGCTTCGCTCAAAAATCACCGCCCAAGCACTCCGTACCGATGGCTAAACAGCGAAGCTGAAATGTACGGCCCTGGTGTTTATGACTGGGTTAATTCTGACAGTTCCTTAAAGTATTTCTCAATTATTGGTTACGTGTTTTTGTTTCTTAATCAGGTTACACATAGGTTCGGCTGCAACGAAGCGAACGACGTCACTGACGGTACGCCCGCAGTCAGCTGTTATATCTTGCGTTCCATGTCTCGAGTTTGCTCGACGGCGTGGTTAGCAGCATCCGCCCGCCATTGCCGCTTGCAATTGTTCGAAATTAAACTGCTTCAAATGCAAATCTGTCCGTTACGTAAAACAATGAATGGCTCATGGCCACTTAAGCAATGGCTCATACTCCCGTAAACGCGGCTCTAGCCACTGTAACGCGGCCTCCTCATTGCGACGACAGAAGAGAGAGAGAGAGAATAACTTTATTGAGAATGCCTGCAGAGTCGATTAGGCTCCCTCCACGCACGTAGGACGAGCTTTCATCGCGACGCGGCCACTACGTCAGTCTCGTGCGTTATGCTCCTTGAGGTCTTGCTAAGAGAGTTGAAATTCTTCGCTTGAATGGTGAGCGGCAACGGAGCCAGCTGTTGAAGAAGACGACGACGACGAACGCGGAAGCAGTGGCACAAGTGCGTAATGAGCACGAACCGAACCCGAGGGGCGTAAGAAGACGACGACCCTTGAGTCAATGCAAATGATGATATTTTTCTGTACACAGGCGATGGACAGGCGCTTTTTCGTTTCACCTAGCCTTATTAAGCTTCACTTTAAAATGAAAAAAAAATGTATTCGTTACCTACCTTAATAGCTACTTTTATAGACCAAGAAACTGAGAAGCATGAAAATTTATGTTTATAGATTGCTCGGTTAAGGGGGGAAGTGGGTTTTAGAAAAAAAATTTTACTCTTCAAGATATGGTGCTGAAAAGTTGTACCTATATGCAATGATGCGTGCTTATGTTGAATATGTAGTCCATTTTTGGTTATCTCCCCTGGTTCTAATTTTATATGAGCTTCCTTGAAATTATTTTTTGCGTAGGTTTACAAAATATCTTATGCTTAGATTTCTCAAAATAGGGTATCTATGGCTTCTGTATGATTCGAGGAGTGCCGTAAGACCAGACTTATTGCTCTGCCTTAACTAGAACACGAGTTGCGAGACTTCACAGTTAAGCACCAGAAAAACACTCCTTCGAGTTTCAGCTTCAAAGCCACACAACTCATGTTCTAGGTAAGGTAGACCAATAAGGTTGGTCTTACGGCATTCCTTGAATCATACAAAAGCCATTGATACCCTATTTTGAAAAATATAACCATTAGATATTTTGCAAATCTGTGCATAAAATATTTAAAGTACACTAGCATAAAATTGGAACCAAAGGAGATAAACAAAAATGCACCTCATATTTGAAATAAGCACAAAGAATTACATATACATACGAGTGTCCAGTGCTATACCTCAAATAATAAAGATTTTTAAAAAATCTTCGGTCAAAGGCCCACATGTCCCCTTAACCTATCTCTTCTAACAACTAAATGAACAAAAAAATCTTATTAGAAAGAAAACTTATCGCTTCGGCGCGCTGCTCCTGCTGCGCTGCAAAAGGCACCTCCAATTGGTACGTCTCTTTCCTGCGGCGTCACTCAAGAGAGTCTCCGGATCCAAGGAGGTGACCGCCATCTGGTGGGGCTGCATGGCGCATGCGGCTCGCGCCTTCCGCTGTGATTTGATGAGACGAATAACTCCCGCGATCCTAGTCATATACAGCTTCGCTGTAACACTGGCATGAGACAGGGCGCTGACCAAATGCTTGATTTCAAGAAGTAGTACATAAATTCATGAACAAATCCCGCAAGACGCATCTCCCGCTGACCGTCGGCGCTGACATGTTTATCATTGAATCACTATAAGTAGTAGTAGTAGTAGTAGAAGTAATAGTAAACACTTTATTTAGGTCCTCAGAAGCTAGGCAGGGGGGCCTGCTAGCCGTTGGCTAGTCCCATGTCGTAACAGAGAGGCCGTGGCTCTCCGCTCGCTCACGGGCCCTCTGGACAGCCAGGAGTTGGACGTATTGTCTGGGATCTGTGATGGCCTTCGTCCAGTCTAATCACTATAAGTAAGGAAGCGCGAGAGATGAGCATGGTTACCGCATAACGCGTTTCTCAGCGTTATCGCGCACCGGTGTGCCATGCATTTTAGAATCTATGCGCAGGCTTTCCGCTGGCCCTGCTAGATGACGTCGAGTGTTTTATGGAAGCGCGAAACAGGAGTCCCGCGACAGTACACGCCTCATACCTAACTCCTTTCGACAATCGCCATACGTTCTTTACTTATAGTGATTTGTATAGTGACGCTGACATTTCTTCCCTCGCTTGCCGCGCACTCATTGGCGCATACTCGGCGACCAAACTTGGCGAGAGGTTCAGTGAAGACGGCCACATACCCAGTGCATTCCTGGCGCAGCTCGCTAAAGCGTTGCTCTTAAAGGCGTTAGTTGAAAGGCGGTACATACCCAGTGCATTTGTGGCGCAGCATGTCAATGCGTCGGGTTGCTGTCTTTAAGAACCCCTGTGACGTGGATTCGTACCGCTCATCATCGGAAAAAAACTTGTGATATTTTTCTTAGTTGTACCGCGGCACATTCCCAATGGCACTACATGTCTAGTTACCCAAGTTGGCGTGCAGAGCCGTTCATTGAAGTGCGGCACCCACCTACAGGTACATGCCCCGTGACCCAAATTGACATGAAAAACGACTTGGAATGTGCCGCTCTCCAATGAATAAAAGCATACCCTAAATTTATTTGATGCTGAGCGTAAATTGGATCCACGTCGCAAGGGTTCCTCGAGGACAGCAACGCAGTGCATTGGTAGGCTGCACCACAAATGCACTGGGTATCTGCTGCCCTTTCATGAACCTCTCGCAAACTCGGGTCAATGAGTATTTGTCAATGAATGTGCGGCAAGCGAGGGAACAATTCTTAGCGTTCGCCGGCCCCGGCGAGCCACGCCATTTGCTTCGGAGGCCACGCGCGGACTTCTCGGCAGCTCCACACGATGGCGCTGCGTGTCCAGGAAAAAGCGCGAGCGAGGAGCTCGATGCCCCATCGCGACTTCCTCAGCGTTCGAACGCATTGGCGTGCCATGCATTTCGAAGGCCACGTGGCGGCACTAGATGGCGGCGAGTGTTCTTGGCGAAGCGCGAAAGAGGAATTCCGGTGCACAGTACACGCCTCGAGTATAACTGGCTTCGACGGTGGCAATACGGCTCGTCGGGATATTGATTCAACGCTAACGCATCACCGTCGGTAGTCGTCGTGAGATGTATTCTGCCGCTACTTTTAGTAACAAGCATTTTTTATACCCTGCACAATGCCCGATCTACTTAGGGTGCACTGGACCAGAGTGGTTTGATTCTTCGAGTAGTTCTTTCCGCAGTAAATTGCTTAGTCAGAATGTGCTAGAACATGAATATTGTTCCGTGTAGTATTTCTAGATTTCATATAAAATACATATATATATATATATATATATATATATATATATATATATTATGTTATGCTATGTTTGATGTCTTACATAGCGCTGCAATGGACTGGGGGGACGGGGTATAACCGAATGTTGCTTTAAGTGCATTTATTTATTTATTTACAACATATCCTCCAGCGCCGAAGCATTAGAGCAGGAGAGTGGGTACAGATAATAAAAAACAAATAAGCAAAACAGACAAACAGTTCAAGATGTGATGATTATAAAACGAGCCATTCGTAATTTCAGAAACTGTTATACAAACCATAAAACAGCACAGTGTGAGAATAACTATATTAATTACAAGTTATTGATCAGATGAGCGAAGTGGACACCGTCAGCTGTGACCACCTCCTCTGGCAAAGTGTTCCATTCAGATATTGTCTTTCCAAAGAAAGAGTGTTTCATGTTTTTTGTGGGAATTTAATTTCTCTAATTTTACAGCTGTGATCCCTCCTGCTTGAGATGTAGTGGGGAGGTTTTATATGTTTAAATTTGCCCACACGAGTTGAGTTATTATAAATTGCATGCATTAGTTCCAGACGGTTTTCCTTCCGCCTTCTGTCAAGAGATTTGATTCCAATGCTGGCCTTCATTTGTGTGACACTAGCTCCCCGGGAATATTGTTTTAATATAAACCTCACCGCACGATTCTGTATAGCTTCAATTCTATCAATGAGGCATTTTTTATGGGGGTTCCACAAGCTGGACGCGTATTCTAAGTGTGGTCTTACTAGCGATCGGTGCGCCGCCATTTTCAGTATTTGAGGAGCGCCACGCAGATTCCGAACAACAAGGTGGTTCGGATTCCCAATCTTGTTGTTCGTACAACAAGATTCCGAACATTTAGATTGATCTTGCTCGGTTCTGAACCATTACGGCTGCCTGTAATGTTGTGCTGATTATTTTTGATAAAGACCCTACTCTGGCTAACTTCACTCAAATTGTTGTCCGGCCTTCCTTTTTCACAGTGAAAATGAAGTGATTGATGTATTCAGATGGCCGTTGCTCATTGGGCCGGCAATATATGGGTAAATATAGAACAATCCATATAAAGATTACTCTTTCTTGTCCTTCGCGATGTAAAAGCAGTGTTAATTCCTTTTTGACCTCATATTAAGGTTGTAATTTCAGAAACAGTGGTCGATCGATGATGGAAAAGCAATTTTTCGAGGGTTACCATGGTATCTTCTAACCGCAGCACAACTCAGAGTTCGTTTACACCACCCTACTGGAAAACGCCTTCATAGCAAACACCGCTGCGACAGCGAGCGTTGACCGGAGACGGACGTGTTGACTTTTCATATTACATTTACGGGGAAAAAAGTTCTAATTTCTCACAAAGAAAGCTGAATCAATGACTTTTGTGAGGAGTGCTTTCGTTGCAGTCATTCGCTCGTCACGACCATATCTGGCGTCGGGTGATGCAAAAGGTAGGCACGTCTTCTCTGGTGCCCTACGTACCTTTACTTCATTGAACTCTACCCAGAGTTAAGGTATAACTTATATCGATTGGCAAGTCATTGCGAAAACTTTCCTTCTATAGCAAATATACCTGGCGTTTAGATTATTCAAATGTTGTGGCCAAATACACTTTTGATATGTACACGCTCAGAATGCTTACATTTCAGGTGGTATAAACATAGGTGATGTTCAATATTTATACGGTAGAGATGTTTTAGCCATAAGCAGTCTGAAAACTCAAGCTGTTACGTTTCTTGCAAATCTACTTTTTCTGCTGCTAACCTGGGCGTAGACAAGTTTCCGCTGAAACTGTCAACACACAGATTATTAAACAGTGAACAAGGCAAGGTGACTTTTTTATTTGGACGTTATCAGTTGCGGTGCATCTCACGTTAAACGCAGAGTATGATTACAGAATATTTACGTCAAGCTTAAACGCTGAAACCTGAAAATTTATTAGATGTAGCATTATTCATGGTGCACAAATGCTAAGGTATATAGTGTCAGCGATGTATATAAGCGTCAAGAAACCAATCATACACTCATGTAAATATACCAAACATTTGTGCACCTTTTTTTTTCGAACACCGGAAATAATTCGTATTTTTATTTTATGACTGTTTCTTTTTAATCCCAACAAATATTTTGATTATATCAGTTTAACATTCCCAGGTAACGCTATGGCTATGAAAGACGCCGTACTGGATGTCTTTTGATCAATTTTGACCACCGATAGTTCTTTAACAATTACCTAAATTTTAAACACTGCGGTCTTGTGTGACCTGGCAGAATCGCAAGTGAATATCCGGCAAAGAAGTTTCTTTCCAGCAGTTGCAATGAATCTTTCGGAGTCTTGTAATTATATGACACATTTTAAAAGGTTGCCTCTATTTCATTGGTTCATTTGAAACCTTGGCAGCATATAACCTTTTTGAGCACTGAGTGAATAAATTTTACATGTGCAGGTATTCATCCACCCCGTCTTAGTTTTTGAGAACATTATTTATTTATTTATTTATTTATTTATTTATTTATTTATTTATTTATTTATTTATTTATTTATTATACCCTCAGGGCCAATGGCATTACAGAGGGGAGTGGGTAATTAGTTGAACATAAGTTATGCATAACAGCAACAGCAAACAACCAAAAATATGTTAGTATACTTACATAATTTTAGCGGATCACAAACCAGAGTACATCAAATATTATTTCTAATTATTCAAACTAGTTATGTCAACGCACACAGACAGTGTAAACTAAGATACATAAGGAACATAAATAATCACGAATGCACAAATCCTGGCAAGAAAAACATTCAAACAATAGTTATAAACAACGGGAAAACAAGAATACTCAAACCGAAATGTCGCGTAAAGCTTGTTTAAAACGGTTAGTATCATTTATGGAGGCAACAGTGGCGGGAAGGTGATTCCACTCATCAGATGTCCGTGGGATGAATGAGTGTAAGAAGGAGTCGGATCTACAAGATGGGATACCAACTTTGTGTTGGTGATCGAGCCGGGAAGATATGTAATGTGGTGCCGAAAGAAGCTCGTTTCGTAACACAGGGTGATGATATATCTTATGAAAAAGAGAGAGCCGCAAATGTTTACGCCGTGATGCTAAGGATGCTAACTGTAGGTTAGATTTCATTGTGGTGATGCTGGCGGTTCTGTTATAATTGGAGAATATGAATCTTGTGGAATTGTTCTGCACCATTTCTACTGAATATATTAAGTTACTCTGACTAGGATCCCAAACTGAGGCGGCGTATTCAAGTTTGGGCCGGATAAGTGTTTTGTAGAGCATAAGTTTGAGACACTGCGGCGCACGTGAAAAATTGCGTCGGAGATAATCTAACGATCTGTTAGTGTTGCTTATTACGTGCGCAATATGCGTCTTCCAGGTAAGGTCAGATCAGACGTGAACACCAAGGTATTTATAAGATGATACACAATCCAGTGGGGTGTTATTGATGTAATAGGCTGGTAGGGTGTTGTTACGTCGGGATACTCGCATTGACTTGCATTTGCTTATGTTCAATTCCATGCGCCATGTATTGCACCATGAACTGATAGCATTAAGATCAGATTGAAGAATGGCTGTATCATGGTTACTAGTTACTTCTCGAAATATTACGCAGTCGTCAGCAAAGAGATGAATATGAGATGTAATGCAAGAAGGTAAGTCGTTAATATAGATAAGAAATAGTAGCGGTCCAAGGACAGAGCCTTGTGGCACGCCCGAGGAAACCACATTAGAGGGAGAGTCAACGCTGTTGGCAGAAACGAACTAAGAACGACTCGAAAGGAAACACTCAAGCCAAGTAAGTAACTGGGGATCAAGGTTAAGTTTATGCAATTTATACATTAGTAAATTATAACATACCTTATCAAATGCTTTAGAAAAATCTAGAAAAACACAGTCCGCAAGAGAAGAACGATCAAGAATGGCATGAAGCTGATGTGTAAACGATATTAGCCGTGTTTCGCATGAATAGGTTTTGCGAAAGCCATGTTGAGAGTGCGTGAAGAAGGAATTAGATTCGAGAAAGTTAGCAAGATTGGAAAATAAGATATGTTCAAGAAGTTTGCATGGAATACTAGTGAGCGAAATGGGACGATAGTTAAGTGCCTACTGCCTGTTTTATGAAGTGGAATCACCTTTCCGATCTTCCATTCCGCAGGGATAGAACCCGTGTCAAGTGACTGTTGAAAGATTTTTGTTAGTATATTAGCACTATACTCGCTCGTGCTCTTCAAAAACTTCGGGCTAACCGCGTCACAACCAGGAGAAGAAGAAAGTTTCAATTTATTAATCAGATGTTCTACGCCACACGGGTCTACTATAATCGGACACATTGAAATTGAATAATGGCAGTGTGTAAGTGGTGGCGAAACACTTGTCACTGATGAAAAATTAGAAACAAAAACATCGTTAAGCACAGATGCGCACTGATCAGAGGGTATAATGTCTCCCGCGTTATCCACCAGGCTAATAACGTTATCGTCCCTCGGATTTATGACGCGCCAGAACTTTTTAGTGTCGGTTGCGAGCATGGATGGGAGAGTGATTTCCAAAAAATGCGGTTTTGCGCAACGGAGTGCAGATACGTATTCATCAGAAGCGAGTCTATGCGCATTCCAATGACAGTCACAAGGACAACGTTTGGCGGATCTGTAGACACGTTTCTTTTTGTTTGACAAACATTTTATGTGGTTGTTGTACCACGGCGCCGATTTGTTTGAAATTATAGAGCGAGTGGGTACATATTTATCAAGTAAGGCTTTAACTTGGTTCGTAAATAAATCCCAGTTGTCTTGAACGCTAAGATTGTCGAAGTCGATCAGAAACGCGTCGACAAACCCGCACAAGTCCCTGTTGATTGCGTCAAAGTTTGCATGTTTGAAATCACGAATAGTTTTGCTTTTGTTTTTGTCTTTAGGCCGCGATAACTTGATTTCAAAAGTTAAGATGGAATGATCGCTCAAACCCGGCAGTACAGCAATATCGGAAGCAAGATCGGGACGGGTGGTGAGTATTAGATCGAGGGTATTGGAAGTAGAAAGTGTTGTCCTGGTGGGCTCTTTGACGAGTGGCGAAAAGGAAAAAACACTACACATTTCAAGAAACTCTTTTGCAAGCGTGGACGAAGGATTCATGCTGGGCGTATCGCAATCCCATGCGAGATTAGGGATATTAAAATCGCCCAGGAGAAACAAAGGTAGTGTGGGATATCGTGACAAAACCAAGTTAGTGACATCATGTAGTTCGCTTACAAAGCTGGCGGAAAATGTAGGTGGGCGATAACAAGCTCCGATAATTAGTTTTTGTTCTTTAACTTCAACAAGCACCCAAACAGTCTCAAGTTCGCTACAGACTGGAATCGGCTGAGAGGGAAATATGTCGGATATTCCTAAGAGTACACCGCCGCCTTTCCGCGTGGCGCGGTCACAACGAAAAAGAGAGAAGTTTCCCAAGAGTAGTTCACTGTCATTTATTTGTGGGTGCAGCCATGCCTCGGTGAGTACTATTACGTCAGCATTACAGGTATCGATAGCTGAATTTAGAAGCTCATGTTTATTATTAATACTCTGTATGTTACAAAAGAAGACATGAAGCGGAGAATAATCGCGCCCGCTGCCCCTCTCGATTTCCTATTCATTTGCACGTGGCGTGTTACTCGCATGACGGTTTTGTGATACCGCATTCTGCGCATGCTCTACCACAGTGTCATCAGTGGCGTTGTACACGTACTCTATTTTGTTAATCAGAAGCTTCTTGTAACGAAGCTGAAAAAGTGGCGCTCCAGGTTGTTTTTTAGCGAATTCAATTAATTTACTTCTAATGATACGCGTGGCGGGTGAGAAATCCTCGCTGACGGTGATGCCCTTTTCTTTGAGCCCACTACGCCTAAAAAGCACTGCTTCTTTTATTTTGTCATTTGAAAATTTAACCATGATTGGTCGAGTTTTGTTAGGTTCAAAGCGCCCTAGGCGATGAGCACGTTCGACTACGTTATCTATTGGGCTTTCGAGCAAGCCAGCAAGTGCGTCAATTACACGTGCCTCGGACTCGGCCCATGTTTCGCGTGAATCGGGGAAGCCTCGAAAAAGTAGGTTTTGGCGCCGTGATCTGTCCTCTAGTTCATCGATCCGAACATTTAGCGAGTTGTTCTTAGTGGTAAAACTGCTCATCAAGTCGGTCGTCATGCTTTGAACATTATTAAGCGATTTAGTTTTGCCTTCGAGAGTGTCCAACCTTTTTTCAATGGAAACTATCTTTGTTTCAATATTTTTTTGACTAGCTTTAATGGCTTTAACGTCCGTAACAAGCTCACTTTGACCCTTTGCCGACTGCACTGCACGCGTTTGTAAATCTTTCAGCAAGTTAAATAGGACAGTCATCTGCTCGGTAGGATCATCAGGCAGTTTATCAAGTTCTGACAGCGCAGAATGTCTAGTACCTGGCCCCGGGTTTGTTTCAACGTCACCACAGGTTAACAGCAAGAAAAACATTGAAAAACACTCGCAGGCAACATCACAACACACCCGTGGGCACGGGAGCAAAAGAAGAAAAGGGTCATCGCTTTTCCTAGTATATAAAGAATAAGGCGAACAGACCTGCGAAAGGTAAAGGCCAGGTAGATGAGCCATCTTGTCGCCGTTTCCCACGTGCCCACTGAAAGTGGCTTGCTGCCGGAGCCAGTTTATATCTCTTTGAATAATTGATGACGTTGGCGATGTGGTCTGACGATCGAAGCCATGGCGCGCAAGCGGCGGTAAATCCAAGAAAATGCCGTCATCGTTCTGTCGAAAGTCTTGTGGCATCCGAAGCTCAAGCAAACGTTGCGAACTTGCTGACACGTCCGGCAGGAGCACAACGCCGAACAGGGCAAGCATAGCGTAAACCTGCGAAAGGTAAAGGCAAGGTAGATGAGCCATCTTGTCGCCATTAGCTCTAGTATTCCCCCTTTGTCTCACTAAATTTATTTACTAAGTATTGCCGGCCTGTATTTTAGACATTAGGCAGGAGTGAGCATTGAATACTAACTTTTTGAGCAATATAACATGCATGAACTTTGCCACAAAATGAAGGATCTACATAACAAATAACATGTGCGCACAACCGCAACAGTATGCAAAGACATGCAACGCACACTCTGAAAAATGCACATGGTGAATGTAGAAATAAATGACACAAGCAATGCAATACATGGGAAGGATGAAAGCAAGTAACCTAATTCCATTTGGAAGTATGCTAACCAGTGTAAAAATTAAGTGACTCAATTAGAACTATAGAAATAAACCAGCTTATATCCTAAAACATGCTTATAACGATCAGGACAGCTTGCATGCATGTTTAATTAACTGCTAAGGCCGTATTTGTCCAAACACCTTGAAATACGTTTACACGTTACCTATAACGTGCCTCTAACTTCCATGAAAAATAAACAAGGTCCCTTGCCTTGTCAAGCTTATACCGATCACCGGGGAAACCTACTATGAATATCGTATAACGCCAATGAAATAAAAAGAGGGTACAGTAATTATACAGCATGCTTCTAATCAAGTCAAGAACGTAAGAGTTTTGTCACATATTGCGCTTAACATTACCACCGTTTCCGGATAAAGTAAACGTGGTGTAAAATGCAGATATCTCGACTGATAAGTAAGCGAAGGTGGTAGGGGCGGTATGACACTTTGAAACTGTTGCTTACTTTTTTTGCAAGAAAACCTTGTTTATACCACATCCGTTTACCTTCGCACAGAAATTTGGCGTAGCCTTCCCCAATTTATCGCCATCTTTAATTTCTGTGAAATTTTTAGTTGGGCGAGGAAAACAGGTAGATTATACGCGCACGTAAAACACTCAATGCTCCAGAGCGCATGCATATGCAATTTATTATAAAAGCCGCAATACCCCACCCATTACGTGGCCATTACTTTCACCAAACAGAAAAGATGTGCCTCGTTTAGTTCACCGTCGACACCGGCTGAACTTGGAATACCACACGGAAATACCCTAAAAATGAGGGTTCAAGAATTTTTCGCAACGCTCCTAATTAAACCAGCAACGTTAAAATTTCGGGTCACGTCTAACTTATGACGTGCCCCATTTCTGTTTATTGTAGACGTTGGTTAACGTGGAGTTCTATCTTGACATTGGAAAATGTAGCTGGCAAATGCAGCGTGACACTTCCAAGCACTTGATTCTGAATTTTGATTGCGATAGCAACTATATGAACACTCCAAGCGCCGTTCTGCCATCGCCGTTGCCGTCGTCTTCACTGTCGACGATCGCGGCTCTACCTCACGCGCGCGAAGGAGCAAGGCGGGGCAGAATCGCGCCGTCTTCTGTGGCGCGCGAGGCACGGGGGGGGGGGGGGGGGACAGGCGAGGGAAGGGGGGCGTTATACGCCGGTGGCAGCTGCTTGCGGCGCGGCCGCGCGGCCGCTGTATCTTGACAGCGACCTGCGACGTGGTAACGTGTGCACTCGCGCAGGCCTCAACTTCGTGTGATCCGCGATGCGAACAAAGCACGCGCAGTGCCGGTAGCTTCGTATGCGCTGTAATTTCGACGTGTAGTTCGCGTTGAAGCGAGAGGCAAGACGAAGGTCAATTCGCTTGCCGCTGCGGCCGCGCTTCCTGACTGCCGCGTTCTGACAGCGGATTCCTGCGGTCATCGAGCGAGATGTGTTCATGTTAACCTGTGCGCGCGGGACACCGTGCTTAATTTAGTTGATACGCTAATGTTTGCAAGTTTATACAACCGATAAAACTCATGGGCCGGATTCGCAAAAACGTTCTTACGATAACACTGTTCGTAGAAGCAGGTGTCAGCCAATCGTGCTGCTAGACGTATCACTAGCGAAGGCAGCTGGCCATTTGCAAACAGCACTTACGAACAAAAAGCTTCGTGAAGTCGACTCCATAGCTTTACTTCGTGTAGCTGTCTACTAAATTGCTATCGCAATCGAAGCTTCGAATTCGGGCCAAACTGCAACTTCTTTCTAAATTACAATTTTGATGCACACGCATTAACTTTCGTACAGATTTGTTAGAGTGATCTGTCCATCGCTGATAATTTTGATTTCGGTCGCATTTGTAGTTATGCGACGGCCGTGTAAAATGATTTGCGCCGTTGATAAATGCTAATCATATTTGATCTGGAGCGCTTGATTTAGCGATTTATTGCAAAATGCTTGATCAACCAAGACAGTTTCAATTCAGCCTACACAATGCTCATAACGTGCCCCTTACGTTCGTGAAATGTAAGTTAGTGTAACGTACAGGGTTTCTCACTTACGTTGGGCCAAACATTAAAAATCTGCAGATGCCATGTAACTGGACAGAACGAATGTAATGTTGTTTGGCTTCGCTTGGAGATACTCAGGCTATTTTTCCCAACCCGCCTAGGTAGTTAATTAGTCTTAATAAATTAAACAACTTCTCAAATATAATTATTAGATTAAAAGTGTATATGGGAAAATTGTAGAGCAACTTGTGAAACTCCCTATGCAGCTTTCTGCTGCTCAATACGTGCTACATAAACTTGTTTTTTCTAGCGTGAAATAAGCCTGCGAATCCACACAATATTGCGGCGCGATTGGCCGCTCGAGGCACTTTGCGTGTATTCTGCGCCATATATAGGTGTTCTTGTATACCTGTAAATAACGTTTGTTATTTTTTTCCAAAATTTGTGTGCGTTGATATATTGTAAAGGTAAACTGCTAAATCTGAACCTAAAATGTTTTAAAAATGAGCATCATAAGTGCACATTGTTTTCTGATATTTATGCATTCATTTCTAAGGTCATTTCTATTGTGTCTTTATGTACTGTATACAATAACTGTACTACTCCTATTGTATTGCTATGTTCACGGCTCTGTGTCTTGTCTCCTCCTGCCAAGGAAATGAAATTGAATTTAATTGCACTATCGACACCTAGGCAAATGAATCTGTCGTTTCATTCAGCACTAGGCCTCTATGTCCAGGTACCCAGAATAAATGGATATTAGGTAAGTGTGGAGGTACTAGTGATTTAAACACTCGCCGAACCTGAGATTCATTAGGTGCCTTAAGTGATGTACACGAGGACAAATAATTAGTTAATATGGCTACTAGTCGTGACTAGTATTGACTAGTACTACGGATAAATATTCTACGATATATATTCGCAAGATTTTGTGGCAAAGAATTTGATTTTGAAAGACAGGATCCTGTCGGCGGCGGCGCTCAGCTTCTGCATGGGCAGCTAGTTTAGCAGCACCGGCAGAAGAAGAATTTCCACCGGTTTTTCCGCTCATTGCTGAGAAACAAAGTGTGAACACGGAAACGCGTGGCTCGCTCGGAAAGCCTTCTCTAGCGGTCGCGGCGCAGGCGAAGTAGCTCATACGCAGTGGGTTTGAAGCCCATTCCAGCGCTTTGTTTCTATATATTGAATCGTGTGCTCTAGGCAGATGACAACGACGATGAGGGCATTAGCGAACTCCGTCTAGTGGATCAGTGGGATTTTCGGAGGACGAAGAAGACATGTCTCTGTTCTGTTTTGTTTGAACAGGTTGTCGTGCTGTTCTTGAAGAACGTCTTCCTGTCTTCTGTTCGCGTTGTACCGCGACACTGGTGGAGGTGCTGGGTATTGACCGCACCTGATGCTCCAGACTCCTTCTATGAGTCGTTCATCTAGCTCGGATGCATTGTTACCAGTTACGACAACCGTGCATCGCGTCAGTCGTCGACTGCTAAGCCTTACCCCGGAGTTCTCCCCTCTTCAACCACCTCTTTCCAGGAGCTCCACCCGTCGCGTCAATCGCCGAAGTGGTACGCGACGAAATTAGGCAGGCGTTCCCGGCTGCCGATCTTCAAGATCACCAGCGTCCCATAAGTTACGCCGCCGCTATCCGATGTCCCCCACCCGTTACAACCACACCGCCGTACCACGAGCTTCGGACAGCCGCTCCTTGGTCGCCGCCGCAAGAGGAGGCTTTGAGGCGCGCACCCGTGATGCTGACGCAGTCATACCGCCAGCCGTCATTCCCCGCGACTTGCTCCAAGCCGCAAAACGACCCTACGAGACGGCCTCAATTTCGGAGATCCGACGCGTGGAGCACCATCGATAACCACCCTCTCTGTTTTAACTGCGGAGGTGTCGGCAATATTTCGCACCATTGCTGGAATTGCGACACATCATTTCGTCCACTTCGTCCGTGGTCTGATGGTCGACGTGCAAATGATGACTCCATGCTACGCCGCGACGACGCTGCTTTTCAGGGACCTCGCATAGCGCACCCGAATGACGAATCAGTGCCCAATGATTGGACTGATTTCGGCCGTCGATCACGCTCTCCAACCCCTCGACGCCAGATGCCTGCTGGACGTACTTTTGCTGACCTTCAAGGACGAAGGTCACTCAGCCCCCGCCGGGGAAACTGACGGCGGCGACCACTCTCGGTAAGGTTGCTGGCCCGCCTCAAGACAATAAAAAGCTCGCAACTCTCCCGCTGCAGAACGCCGAGAAGCCGATAACCACCGACCCCGAAGAAATTGTGAGCGCCAACCTTGATGTTTTCGTGGATCGGCAGCCGGTGACAGCGTACGTCGACACTAGTACCGACTTCTCTATAATAAGTCAGGAACTCGCCCTCCGCCTGTAGAAAGTAAAAACGCCATGGACGGGACCTCACATAAGGACGGCAGGAGGCCAATTACTGATGCTTACTGGAAGATGTACTGCTAGAATTAACATTGGAGATTTTTCTTTCGTGCCGCTATCATCGTTCTGCCTGCTTGCTGTAAATATTTCATTATTGGAATAGATTTCCTAAGGGAATATAGCGCCGGAATTAACATGCCATACCGCATGGTGACGTTTTATAAGAGCCCTGGTTTAGTCCATTCCTGATCGCCGCAGCACAACTCCTGTCGTTCCAGCGCCAACACAAGACCCAGCTCCTGTACTTGACGTCAACACTGTTTTGCCGCAGCACGAACGAGAACGGCTTCTTACGCTATTGTCCAAGTTCAACGACTGCTTTGCGTCGAGGTCAAGAGTCGGTTGAATGCCTCTAACAAAGCACCGAATAATTACAGAGGATACGGCAAGACAAATTCACTAAAATCTTTATCGTGTGGATCCCAGAGAACATGAAGCCATACAACAACAGGTGACAAAAATGCTTGAAGACGACCTGACGAACCGCCAACGAGTCCCTGGGCATCCCCTGTAGTTCTGGTCATGAAAAAATACGGCCGCTTGCCTTTCTATGTGGACTACCGAAAACTAAATCAGGTGACGAAGAAAGACGTGTACCCGCTTTTCCTTATCGACGATTCCCTCGACAGGCTTCAACACGCACGTTACTTCTCTTTAATTGACTTAAAAAGTGGGTATTGGCAAATCGACGTAGACCCGAGAGACCGTGAGAAAAATGATTTTTTGGCACCAGACAGCCTATACGAATTTAAGGTTTTGCCTTTTGGCTTGTGCTCTGCCACTGATACGTTCCAACGCCTCGTGGATATTGTGTTTTTGGGTCTGAACTGGAAAACCTGCTTAGTGTACCTCCACGACGTCATTGTGTTCTCCGCAACGTTTGAAGAACACCTCGAACGGCTTGAAGCGGTTTTGCAGTCCATACAATCCGCCGGCCTATCCCTGAAGCCGGAAAAGGGCCACTTTGGCTTTGCGGAACTACAGTTTCTTGGTCACCTCGTCAGTCACAACGGTGTCCGCCCGGATCCTGAAAAAAATTGCCGCCGTCGCACAGTTTTCCGTAGCAACCGATGATGATGATAAAAATGTATTTATTGTAGGATGCCTCGAAGGCCTATTATGTGGAGAAGGAAGGGGAGAGGGGAGGAGAAATTAGAGCCGTCCTAGAAGCTGCGTGTCCTTGGCTAAACCCAAGAGCAAGAAAAAGGCTGTCAAGCGCTTCCTCGGTCTCTGCACCTACTACCGGCGGTTTATTGCAGACTTTGCTCGCATTGCGTCGCCGTTAACTCGCCTCACGAGAGATCACGCTGCTTTTGTATGGGGCGACGAAGAGCTAGGTGCATTTAACGTCTTCCGGCAGCGTCTCCAGACACCTCCAGGTCTTGCCCACTTCGATGAGACCGCTCCTACATTGCTACACACTGATGCCAGCAATGTTGTCTTAGGAGCTGTTCTTGTGCAGCGGCAGGAGGACACCTAAAGAGTGATTGCGTACGCAAGCACAACGCTTTCAAGCACAGAAGCAAATTATTCCACAACTGAGAAAGAATGCCTCGCCATGGTATGGTTATGAAATTTCGCTCATATTTGTATGGCCGCCCTTTCAAAGTTCTCAGCGACCACCAATTACTGTGTTGGTTGACGAACCTTAAAGATCAATCTGGAGGATTGGCACGTTGGAGCCTAACGCTGCAAGTGTTACGCTACAAGAGTTTGACATGACAGTCATGTACAAGTCGGGGAAACCACATACGGATGCTGACTGCCTGACTCGGTCGCTGATATAGTCGGCTTCTCCACTCGAAGAAGAAGAAACAGCATTTCTTTGTGCATTCATCCGCCATCGCCCAACAACAACGGGACGACCCTGACCTTGCTTGTACTAATAAATTACTTAGACGAAAGATCTGCGAAAGTACCTAGAGTTGTTTTTATTTTTCTTTATTTTCAATACTATGAGCCCTTTCGGGCTCACAGTATTGGGAAAATTCACAACACTAAGAGCGAATACACAAACAGCGTAATACAAGCAGCACAATGCAAATTGAAAGCAAAAATGTATAAACAGCATACAGCAGCTTAAACAAAACAGCAGCAGAAACAGCGTAGTACAACCCCATATAAAAAACATTGAATTTCAACATATAATGATTCTAGATTTTTTTCAGAACTGGCAAGCGAATTCGCACCGTCAAATATTTCTGAGGTAAGCTTGTTCCACTCTCTTGGTAAGAGGATTGTCATCGTTTTGTTTACGGCCAAAGTCCTTTACAAAAGAAACCTTTCTTCGACGGTGTCCCCCTATCTGTTCATCATTCCTGCAGCTCTTCGTGCGGAAGTACTTCAAGCCTGTCACAACAATGTGACTTTTGGTGACTTAGGCTACACGCGAACATTGGGCAGAGTGCGGCAAAACTACTACAGGCCGAGACCTACCACCGCCGTCAAACATCACGTTCGCGCTTGTGTCGATTGCCAGAGGCGCAAGTCGCCTCCGACGAAACAAGCCGGCCTCCTACAACCTGTCCAGGTTCCTCGAACACCATTTGATCAAATCGGAATGAATATTTTGGACCCACTTCCTACTTCTACTGCAGGGAATCGCTTTGTTCTCGTCGCAACCGACGATCTGACACGTTACGCTAAAACAAATGCCATCCAGCGAGGCACAGCAGCCGAGGTGGCGCGCTTTTTCATTGAAAATCTTGTGTGGCGACGCGGTGCACCAAGCGTCGTAATAACCGGCCGAGGAACCGCATTCACGGCTGAACATTTACCTCAGGTTTTGCTGCTAAGTGGAACGGATCATCGGAAGTCAACCGCCTACCATCAACAAACCAACGGGTTTAGAGAGCGCCTAAACAAAACCACAGAAGACATGCTTTCAATGTACGTGGATGTCGAACATAAATATTGGGATAACATCCTCCCTTATATCACGCTTGCGTACAACACGGGGAAACAATAGATCACGCGCATGACTCCGTTCTGCCTTGTTCACGGTCGGGATGTATACGAACAATGTTGGATGCAATGTTTCCACACGATTTTGACGACACTGACACGGACGCCGACGTGTTTACGCAACGCGCCGAAGAGGCGCAGTAGCTCGCGCGCTTACGGATCTGCCAGCAGCAAGACTACGGCACAGGCCGCTATGATGCTCACGGTAGAACCGTAACCTATGAAGTCGGCGACAGAGTGTGGGTTTTAGAGCACTGCACGGGCTCGGGCTTACCCGAAAGCCCGGGCCCGGCCCGGCCCGGCCCGTGGGCTGGGCCAGGCCGGGTAGAGGAGTTTTTTGACGCGGGCCCGGGCCGGGCTCGGGCTTTCTGCGAGTTCTTCTCGGGCTTCTCAACTCTGAAAAACATGTATTTTTCGGTCTCGGGATGGGTTCGGGCCGGTTTCTAGTCGGGCTCGGGCCGGGCTCGGGCTTAAGGTAAAGGGGTGGCGGGCCGGGCCGGGCGGGTAACGTAGATTATTTCCGGGCCCGGGCCGGGCCCGGGTCACGCCATAAAAGTTTTGATCGGGCTCGGGCGGGCCGCCCAATGTAAAAACGGGCCCGGGCCGGGCGCGGGCCGCAACATTCGGCCCGTGCAGTGCTCTAGGGGTTTGAACACCCATAAGGAAACGAGGCCTCTCCGAAAAGCTGTTAAGGCGATACTTCGGCCCATGTCGAGTATTGCGGCGACTCAGTGATGTCACCTACGAGGTCGTCCCCGATAGTCCCAACTGTACGCGGCGCCGGCCGCACCGTCCTGAACTTATACATGTCATACGCATGAAGCCGTATGTGAGCGAATGACTAGGCGAGAGACCGTCACTTCCGCAAGTTACATTTCTGGTCTAGCATTGGGGCGATGCTCTTTTAGGGAGGGACAAATGACGCGTGTGCTCTAGGCAGACGACAACGACGATGGGGCCATTAGCGGACTCCGTCTAGAGGGTCAGTGGGATTTTTCGAGCACGAATAAGACGTGTCTCTCTTCTGGTTTGTTTGAACAGGTTGTCCTGCTGTTCCTGAAGAACGTCTCCCTGTCTTATTTTCGCGTTGTACCGCGACAATATGGTATCCATGGACGCTCTCGCTGCATGCCTGGTCGCCGCCGCTGAACATCTCCCGTGCGGCACTCCGTCTTCCTCCTCACCCTTTCGCCATACTTTCCTCCTACTCTTTCCTCTTCGCTCTCTCTTCGTTTTGCCATCTTTCATCCCCCGCTCCACTCCGCGTTCGCTCTTTCATTCTTCGCTGTGCTCGTTCGCGGTGCCTGCCTGCTCTTCTCCTCAGCCACGCCTGCGCATGGCGCCGCCTTACGCATCCTAGCTCTGAGCCTGAGGTAATCTTTGGTGGGTTCGAGGGCTAGATGACAGCATCGTGTGGGCTGTGTGCTCGCACACCTCGTTTGCGTTGAAGCAAGATGCAGCCGCGAAGGCGAATTCGCTCGCCGCTGCTGCCGCTTTTCATCACGCCAGCGTTCTGACAGCGAGTTTTTGTGGCCATCGAGTGAGATGTGTATATGTTTACTTGTGCGAGCGTGAATGCGCTTGTTAATTTAGTTAGTAAGTAAATGCTTGCAGCCTATTATTTAGCTAATAAAACTACTAATCTTAATGCGAATAGCTGTCTCATCATTTGTTTCAAAGATCCCTTCGAAGTATTAAATCCTATTGGTTGAAGTGCGTAGAAGTTCCTTTTCTGGAGTTTTACGTGCCAAAACCAGTTCTGATTATGAGGCACGTCGTAGCGGAGGGCTCCGAATTAATTTTGACCACCTGGGGTTTTTTAACGTGCACTACAACGCAAGCACACAGGCGTTTTTTGCATTTTTGCCTCCATTGAAACGCGGCCGCCGCGGCCGTGATTCCATACCGCGATGTCCGTGTTCAGGCAGCGCAGCCTT